>NC_086323.1:112005923-112070923 GCF_036172605.1 Pelobates fuscus | reverse complement strand
ATAAAAGATGTATTTTTAATAAATATATTGATTTTAAAGGAAGAACACCATCTTTCCATCCCAACACCCCAAGAAGAAAGACAGTAAACAAATAAATGATAGTATTAACAGGAGAGGTGCAGTCATTAAACCCCTTAACAACCACATGAGCTACATGCAGCACTCAAAGCGAGCGCTGCACATGGCCCTTTAAATCACTATGGCTGAGCAATCAAGCTGAGCTGCAGCAATTCTGAGCCTGCAAAAGATTAGGGTCAGGTCTCCTCTGCTGAGTGATCGACGTGCTTTGCCAGATCTCCGTCTCTGCTGCCATCGTGCATTACAGAGAGCTGGAAAATCATTCTGCTGATGCCAGAGGGAATCCTTCTGAGTTAGATTATAGGGAAATGTATACAAGTGGGTTATCATTGTACTCGAGAAGAATACAAATATGGGGTGTTTACATTAGTGGGACATGTGTGGTATTAAGACACTTGTGTGAAAAACACAAAATCTATATATTTGACCAAAGTTCATGATAAATTGGTTAAATGGAAAGTGTCAAAATGTTTTTAGTTAAATAGCCTGGAGGATGTACTTTCTAGAAATATATACTTTTGTAGCAGTTTTGGAATTATGTTACCACTATTAAAGTTGATATCTCAACATGCCAAATTTAGCAAAAACAGTAATTCTTTCCTTGCAATATTTGTTTTTTTAACTTTTAACATTAATTGAAATCCTAGCCATATTGGTAATTTTTAACAATCAGGACAGTGAGTTTGTTTTCTTTAGTTGCACTTGTATAGAAATTATTAAATGTAAATAATACATACGGGGGGGGGGGGGGGGGGAGAAATATATATATTTTTAATATTTTATTCATATTTAATATTGTGCTATGTATACATCTAGTGAGTCAAATTGAACGGACATGTTTTTCTGTAGCTCCTGGATGATCAGGATACAAACAAGCTTTTCAAGTGAAAATGTTTGTAGTCAGTACATCAGCATTACCTGCTGACAAAGCTGCAGCCTAGCACACCTTCCTGATCCCAGTTTGGGGTGCTCTGCAGTATAGACATCATGTCCGTGCCTGAGGCCTACTGTGACAGAGGCGTCTGTGGTTTGGAAAAGCATCAGATTCCTCGACTTTGGGCGCATACATCGACGCTGACCAGCAACGGCCCCGTTATACCCCATCTTTTCATCTTTTCCCCCCCTTTGGACCGGTGGGGGATATCCCGGTCTACACTGAGTTACTTGGATTCTTTTACTGATGGCTAAGGCCTTAACACATCGAGGGATGTGTGGAGAGACCAAGATGGCCACTACGCTGGAATCGCAGGGCTGCATAGGTTCGGAGGGTCACGATTGCAGGGCCCAATATGGAGCCATGTCACTGCCAGAAATTCTGGGAACATATTAACAGCAGAGTTACTTGCATCATCCCTCCTGCTGTCTGTATGACGTGTAATGCATACTTAGTCACCGGATCTCACTCTGGGGTGGGCGACTGCCTGGAGACACCATCCATTCACCCGTAAGGAAATTCCGACCTCTGAGAGCTTGCGGGCCCATGGAGTGGGGGGGAAATCAGTGGAAACGTGGTTCTGGTCCCCATTATGGCACTGAGCTGAGACTGGAGGTTTCTGCAGCTTTACTATGGATTCAATTTACTGGGAAACAACATGGCCTCAAAGCAGGTAGGCCTACGTGGAGCTGGCCCTTCACCCAGTGGCCCAGCAATGGCATTGGATGAACACAGGTGACTTTTCCTGAGCCGTTCACAATATCTGGACACTCAATGCATATACCTGTTCTAAATTTCTTGTTTTAGGCTTTATGTTATACGCCTTAGGTCTCAGATTCCCAATTACTACCAAATACCCAGTAGAACTACAGATGCTACTCATCCTATCTGCTAGCCCAGACTTATATAATTTATGCCTTATACCACTCGACAACCAACATGCTCTCTTGTTAACTAGTGTTTTACTATTGATCTGCTAGCATGCTCCATCATACCATTATTCTTAACATGATTTCTGTTCTTAGGGCAGATGAAGGTGGAATTTATTTTCTTGTGTTTAAATAACCTTGAACTATGTTCTGAACCAAGCAAGACTACTGTACGCCTATGTTACTTGTTATGCCTCCTTATTATATGTCATGTTTTTCTATGTAAGGGCCAATATAACAGAGGTTAAAAAAAAAAAAAGGAAAGCTGTGTTAGTATAAAGTTAGTTGGTCTGCTTGAAATAAATTAGATATGTCAAGGTTATTCAATAAACTGTGAATGGTAATTTTAGAGCGGAGCTGGAAAAATAGAATGAGTCTCAGTCAGATCTACACCCATCATCTAACCCAGTGATGGGTAACATTAACACCATAAATGGTTTCTGGACAACATTTCCCATGATGCTCAGCTAGCTTTTAGACTCTTAAAGCTAGCTGAGCATTATTGGAAATGTAGTCCAGAAACCATTTATGGTGTCAAGGTTAGCCATCACTGCTCTAACCTCTAGTCTGGACATTTATGGAAACGGAAACTTTATAGAATTTGCAGTAAAAAAATGCAGATTAAGCACAACATCCATCCATCCGACCGCGACTATACCTTCTACTCGAATCCACACAAAACATATTCACGCATAGATCATTTCCTTATCTCTCCGAACCTGACAACCCAGATAACCCACACATCCATAGGTAATATCTCGTGGTCGGACCACGCAGATATAACTATCACCATCCGCATACCAGACCTGAAAAGGCCATGGACTTGGAGGTTAAACCCGTTACTTCTCCATGATACCCAAATAAGACTCTCACTCGCTCAATCCATAAAAGAATACTTCGACACCAACGCAACCTCGGTAACCTCCCCAATAACATTATGGGCTGCACACAAGCCAGTGATCAGGGGAACCCTAATTAGCATTGCCTCTGCGCATAAAAAGAGAAAAATGCAACAGATAACGGACACGCTAACTGAATTACGAAGATTAGAAATGAACCACAAACACAACCCACACCCACAAACTTTGCGCGATCTAACCGCCACTAGAGACCTCCTTAAACAACTCACCCTTACAGACACGACTAAAGCAATGATGTGGCTTAAACAGAAATACTACGAAAAGGGCAATAAAGCCGACACCATGCTAGCCCGACGACTCAAAAAACGCATAGAAGCCAAGAAAATATCCTCTATACGCACAAAAATGGGCACACTTACCGATCTGCCTGACCAGATAGGCGACACATTCCAACAATACTTCAAATCACTATATAACCACTCCCCACACCTTAACCAAGAGACAGCAACATACCAAGAAATACTAGATAAATACCTACAGCGCATAAAACTACCCACCCTGCCCCAAAATGCTAAACATGCCATAGGGGCCGAAGCGACGGTGAAAGAGATGGCAGCGGCATTGGGGGCCTGCAAACCTAACAAAAGCCCTGGCCCTGATGGATACACCGCCCTCTACTATAAAGAATTTAGCCCATTGCTCCTCAAACACCTCTGCGCAGTATTTAACGCTACCCTGAAGGGAGACCATCTCCCACCGGACATGACGACAGCGAACATATGCTTGCTCCCCAAACCCAACAAAGACCTCACAGAGCCGGATCACTATAGACCTATTTCTCTACTTAACGTAGATCTCAAAATCATGAGCAAGATGATGGCCACAAGACTTAATCCATACCTAGACAAACTAATACACCCAGATCAGGTGGGCTTTATACCCAACAGGCAAGCGTTAGATAACACACGAAGAAACATTGACCTCATCTGGCTAGCTAAACACCGCAAAATCCCCACCGCAGTGATCTCCTTGGATGCCGAGAAGGCATTTGACCGCCTACTATGGCCCTTCCTCTATCGCACATTAGAACACATGAATTTCCCGAACCCCTTTCTAGCATTCCTACGGGCAACATACCACTCCCCACAGGGAGCCCTTCTGCTCCCTAACATTTCCCCACCTAGATTCCCGATCCTAAACGGCACGAGACAAGGCTGTCCTCTCTCACCCCTCATGTTCGCGTTGTCACTAGAACCTCTCCTCCACGCTATCCGCACCAATCCTAGCATAGAGGGAATAACCATCAGGGGCGAAACGTATACGGTATCCGCCTACGCAGATGATATACTCCTCACACTCACTAACCCGGAACACTCCATAGACTCCTTATTGGACACCATAAATGAATACGCTGAAGTGGCAGGGTACAAACTAAACATCGCAAAATCGGAAATACTACCCATACAAATCTCGGAAACACAACTAACCGACCTCAAACACAAACACCCATTCCGAATAAGCCCTGCAGTCATAACATACCTAGGAATTCAGCTCCCAGCTGACCTACACACCCTATACGAAAACAACTATACACCACTATTACGCCAAGCACATACCGATCTCCAAAAATGGGAGACCCTGGGAATATCGTGGCTTGGCCAAGTTACTTCCGTAAAAATGAACCTACTTCCCAGGCTACTATATCTTTTCCAAACACTACCCATACCTCTCCACACAACAGACTTCAAAACGCTGCAAAAGGCGGTCGACAAATTCATCTGGAACGGCCGCAAACCCCGGGTCCGCAGAACCACCCTCTATATCCCAAAAAAGCAAGGAGGTCTAGGACTACCTAACTTCTCATACTATCATGCAGCTGCTCAACTGGCCCAAATCCAACATTGGCACGCACCCCCGCAAACTAAAAGATGGGTGGATATCGAACATACCATATTTGGAAGAGACCTTCCATCCTTCTACATGTGGGTCCCTAGACCCCATCGACCCCTGCCCCCCCCAACTGCCCCAGCCATTACCCACTCTCTAGACCTATGGGATAAATTACAGAATAAATTCGACCTATCCTCATTCCTTTCTCCCATGACCCCGATATGGAGAAACAAGCTATTCCCACCAGGGCTCACTCCAACTCAATTTGCCAGTTTCGATCAAAGGGACATAGACAGACTCCAACACCTATATCTAAATAACAAGGTGATTCAATACACGGAAATCAAAGACGCCGACACACTGACGACGTTCGATCACTTTAGGTACATCCAATTACGAAGCTTCGCCTCAAACCCGATAATCCAGCAAGCAGGCACAGCAACTCTCTCCCGATTCGAAAAGGAGTGCATGAAATGCCCGACCAGACAAGGACAAATATCCGACCTATACACGACTTTAGCAACCCATCCCACCCAGGTCACCCTCCCATACATCGCGGCGTGGGAGAGGGACCTGGGACCTCCAGGAGACAACACAGACTGGGCAGATATCTGGGACGCTACGGCGACCATTTCCATCTGTGTAACACATACAGAACAAGCATATAAGATGCTATTCCGATGGTACCTCACACCCAAACGGCTAGCAATCATACACAAAACACCCGACACATGCTGGAAACAATGCGGCGAACAAGGGACGTTTCTCCACTGTTGGTGGACTTGCCCCAAGATCAAACCTCTATGGACAAAGGTCACAAACCTACTGACTAAAATACTGCACAAACCATACCCACTAGACCCATGGGCGTTACTATTATCAAAACCACTGGAAGAACTAACAAGAGCAGAAAACAAACTTAGCGCCCGCATAGCTCTTGCAGCTAGAAGAGCAATAGCGGAACTGTGGTCGACCCCCCGAATCCCATCCCCGACAACTATCACAAAAAAAATATTAGATCACATACAAATGGACAAACTCACGTCCTTGATCCACGACACACCTAAACGCTACCACAAAATTTGGGACCCTTGGATCGAGGGAGACACATCCCTACCTTGGTAACTATAACATATGAAACAAAAGACCCGAAACAATAGGAACCCCCCACTGCGCAAGAACAGGGAGTAACCCTATAACCAAAAGAACACCCAGAACATATCAGCCACCTGACCCCTCCGGACCGGGGCCCCGTGCCTTACCGTATCCCATACAACAGCAGAAAGAGACCCCCATGAGAATGAACTACCTTGAGACCAACCCTCCACTCATGACCCCATTGACTTACCTTTGTACGATAAACGTATTCCCCGACAAATCCAGCTCACATGATACGCAAACCCGGACACACCCAGACATAAGCTATGATCACCGAATCTGCCACAGACAAATATACCGACCATGACTACATAAGAACACATATCTATACGGGGAAACAAACCGAACGGTAAAACAGGTCAGATTAGGGACCCGACATCCCCCTTCAACCCTATACAACCCCTCACCTGTTCTACCACCTATACCTTTCAAGGTACATAACCCGACACACATATCAAATAGCGGAAAATATTGAACTAGAACGTGAACAAACTAGATAGGGCACCCGTACCCCCTCCCTCTGCTACTTTTGTACCCCCCCCCCCTCCCCCTTAGATTCAGAACAATATTAAAGGTTACACACAAAGTACTGGTACCCGGATACACAGCAATTAATGTAACCAAAGACGAATTGTACCTAACATGCTCATACAGTATGACTGTTAATGCCAACAATGTTACGCTTGGCACTGTTTGAACCACCTACCCTGCTGCCTCATCCTCCCCTGTACCCTCTACCAACGACAATGAAGATAACCTTTCTTAAAAATAACGATGTTAAAAAACTAAAAATAAGCAAACAGGGTACCCGCACCCCCTCCCCTTTCTATTTTTGTACCCCTCCCTAACCCTTAGAATCAGCACAGCAACAAATGTTGCATAGGTAGCACAAACGTACCAACATACGTATGATATTGCAACCGATGAAAGACCTTACCTTGCAAGTATAGTATGTATGATTGTCATCACAATGGCAAATAAGCTTTTTGACCTCTGTAACAATAATTTTATTCCCTTGTTCTTTTCTGTACCCCCACCCCAATGACACTGAAAATATTATAAAATATGACAAAAATAAAGAATTAAAAAAAAAAAAAATGCAGATTAAAATACTGCCGCACTAACATTTTTCTCCACTCTGTTCTCACTGGGGTAAAACTACACAAACGAGGACTCTGTGGGTAGTTTGTGCAGCAGACGGAGCCAAAAATCATACTTACAATATCAAAGAATTCTGGTCACGGTTTAAAGTAGAGACATACTGTGCTTCTGTTTTCAGAAACGTTAATGGGACACTAAGCCGCTGCTCGATAAATCAAGCTCCAGGGCCACCATGGACACGGCAACCCATAGCAACCAATAAATGAGATCTGACACAGCGATTATTCTTTCCTAGTGGCTCTTTGTATCCCTGGACAACTGAAAAGTTGGGGGGGAAAAACGCACACCATTGCCATTAGACTTTATGTAGTGACCGGTTTATGTAATGGGCTGGATACTCCGTGGATCATACAGCCCCACATGCTGAAGCTTTGATTAACCCTTTCACTGCCCACCACTGGCTACATGTGTTGATTTAAAGGGTTTAAATAAAAATGATAAAGTAAATTGCGGCAGCATCTGGTTTTCAACACGGTCCAATGTTTTCTTTTTGTTCACTCTTGGGTGCTTTTGAGGTATGTTTCAGATCATTATTCTGCTGGAGCTTTCTGACTCCGGGCAGTACGTTTTGCTCCAGAATGCCTTGTTAGTATTCTGATTTCATCCTATCCTGCACAGATTCTAGGAACCTAGTGCCACAGGCAGCAAAGCAAACCAAAAACATCACCAAGAACCTCCTCCATGTTTTACTGTTGGGGCGGTATTCTTTTATTTGAAAGTTTCTTTTTTTTTTAATTCTGCAAAAAAAATTGTGATTTGCCAAAAGGACATTCTTCAAGTACGACTGTGGCTTGTTAAAGGGACACTATAGTCACCTGAACAACTACAGCTTCATGTAGTGGTTCTGGTGAGTATATCCTGTCCCTGCAGGCTTTTTAATGTAAGCACTCCCTTTTACAAGAAAAGGCAGTATTTACATTGCTCCCTAGTAACACCTCTAGTGGCCATTCCTCAGACCACCAGTAGAGGTGCTTCCTGGGTCAGAACTGCACAATGTGCAGCACCAACGTTCAGCGTCTCCATTCTCTGCATGGAGACACTGAACAATCCTCATAGGGATGCATTGATTCAAAGCATCTATACGAGTAGATGCCGATTGGCCAGGGTGGGGTTTGGCTCTGCCCCTGGCTGTGATCATCAGAGTTGACGACCTCAGCCAATCCAATGCTTTCAAGCTTGACAAAAGCCTCTGTGCAGGTTGAAACACTACTCCTTTGTTCTAATAAATCAGATTTTTGCAATATCCCGAGTGCCTGGACCAGACTTTCTTCATTTCTGCTAAATTGGGATTTGTCAACACTGGACCTGGAGCACCTGGATTGTACATGAGAGGCAGACTGGGGTCGGGGCTGGGCCTGCGCCGGTAGACTCATGTGATGCTGGAATAAAGGTGAATTAACAACTTATTTAAGGGGGCTAAATAGTGTTTTTAAAGGGACACTCCATTGTCCAAATACAAAATAATGAAAAATCACTGTTTAGTAGATAGACCCCAAATGAAAACTTGCATGCCGTTAATTATGCATTTTTTTCATTGAAATTAGATCTAAAACACCTTGCGAAAATGGCAGATATCTTGTCTGCAGCCTTTGCAAGCTTTCCTCTTCTTACCTCGCCCAAACTTTCTGTGACTGTGCAATCACAGACTTTCCAATGCAGCTCAATGAGAGGTCTTTGCAAGGCATGTGCAGGAGGAAATTGATGTCTCTTGAGTTAAATTCTAACCAAACCAGGAAGTAACTGGACCTGTTATTTGCTTGAAAAGCCAGGGGGTGTAGCCAGTATATTTATATATAAAAAAAAAAAATTAAAAAAAGTGTGAATCTCTATTAAATCTGTACTTTTACACACAAAAAAAAAAAAAATGGAACACACTCTTCATACATAAAGCTTTTCAGCAAGCTAGTGCTTTAGAGGTCTGGCGTGTCCGTTTAACAGTATAGGTTCAGGAATACACATTTGTATTCCCGACACTAGTGTTCCTTTAACATGCATTTGGCAAATTCCAGTCAAATTTGTGCTGTTCAGAAAAAATAATGCATTACAGTATTTGGTCAAAATGCTTTATCTGTACATTAATAATTGGTGTGATCAATTCCCGGTAGTGAAAGGGTTAGACTATATATAATATGCAACTCTGACCCCTTCCCCTTCAGTCAGTGACTGCATGGCGCAGGTTGCCTTCCCGACACACTAACAGGATTATTCACAAAATTAAATCCAAACTGTAAAATCAGGGGTAAAATAAGCAAATTGTGACTGTAGCAGAGTTAGAGAATTTTTCCAAGTCAGCTATTTTAGCCTGGATTTTACAATTCAGATTTAATTAGCTAAAAGCCATAGTTTGTAAAGCGGGCACACAGAAATATGAGCTTCACAGCCTGCAACGTAAGCAGCCAGGACTGTGCACACAGTACCATCAGGCTGATAAGATTATAAGAGGGGTAGACCTGCTGATTGCTCTACTCTCCGCTTAGTACATGCAGCTACACACATTTAGAGAAAAACAGAGATGTACAGGGACACTTAAAGATAAGCAGTGTGCATGTTTCTAACCGTAAAACAAGTGTTAGTCATTGACGTTACAGCACAAAGAAAAGAAAAAAAAAATTGGTCCTGCTGTTCCTAGATTATAAGGGTAATTATTAAGTCCTGCACTATGCACCATAACCACTACAGCTCATTTACGGGTGCCATCATTCTTTCAATGTCGTATGCCTGGTTTGTGTCAAACGGTTATGAAGCATTTGAGATAAATTAAAGGGCACTATGCACCAAAAAAAACAGATTAGGGTGGTTTTGATGCATAGATCATTCCGCCTCAGTTCTCAACTCGCTGTCATTCAAGAGTTCAATCTCTTTATTTAAGCAGCCCTAGCTACACCTCCATACACACTTTATGAAAAAGAAATCTACATTTTTAAACTTCACTTATTGCCCAGGGTGTATTTGGCAATCAGAGTTTATTGAGGGTTTTCAAAAGATGATGACAAGGTAGATGGGTACAGCAATCACAGAACAAGTATTACAAAAGGTACATAGAAGACATGGAAGTCCCCACATTGTGCAATTATGAGAGTTCAGAACAAATGGAGAATGGAGAGAAAATAAAAATTAAACAAACTCCACTCACTACTGCACAGTGTGTTTAATTTAGAATTCCCAATGTCCTACTTTGTAGATTGTCTGCTAGAGCATTAGTCTTATGTTTGTGATTAGAATTCAATTAACATAGCATTAGATACGATCTTCTTACACACTGTGCTGTAAGATCAGATCGAAAATTATGCCTTTTTCATGGAGACTGTGTGAGTAACTAGGGCTGCATAAACAAAGTAATTTAACTCATTAGTCAATCTTTATTTTATTGAAGCATTGTGTGAACATTACAGAAAGGAAGAAAAGGAGATATATATCCGAGAATAAGCACATGAATACAGTACATAATAACATCAATATTTTTGCACACGAGTGTCTGCTTCATTTTATGGTTTAAAGAACTTTGCCCTCTCAGTTTAAACAGGTACATATAACCATTATATACAATTAGGCAGCAGATAGGCAACTTCTAAGACAAAGTCAGCATTGTTATAGCGCGAGTGCTGACATTCTAGTGGAGCTGTGCTCAGTTGTATATCAAAAAAATAGGTTTGAACTGTCTAACATGTCCCAACATTAAGGAGTTTGGTTGCAAGGGTTAGAGGACAGGCTTGCGTGTATGTTCGGATGAGTGAGCCTATAACATGCATTTCTAACGATAAGCGTACCTCCGTGGACATTGTGTAAACAGGCATTATCTCGAGTGCTGAAGTAATAAACAGGAATTATTCAACAGTGGTTTAGTCAAAGACTGGCGGGATCGCTAAATGGCAGGATAGAATGCAGGTGTAAGTGACTGGTTGGGTGTCCTGATGCTAGACGGGATAACTGTAGGTAGATGTATTGTGTAATGCAGGTGTATAGTTGGGCGTTTATCTAGTTTAGGGGACTTGATTGCCGGCTGGTTGTGTTATAGTCGGCGAAACAATTGAAGCATGCAGTATGCATGGGAACATATACTTAATAATACGAGGTCTGTATCAATTTGGGGCATCAGATCTTTTTTTTTTTTGTCAATCTTTCTTTTATTAGAGGCAAATAAGATGGGATACATAAGAGAAATTGGGGGAAACGTTCAAATGAATTACAGTATAGGGTCAGTACAGCAAGATTAAATTACATTTCCTGAATTGCGGTGCCTCAATTTTTAAAATTTTTGTCGTTAAAACCTTAGTTAGAAAATACAGGCTAAGGATCATAAGATCCGGTAGGTAACATGCTAGCATATTAGAGGTCCTACAGTTGGTTTTACATGCGTAGACAAGAAGCTCACAGTTTAAAGTAACAGCGGTGGAACATTTGGTTAAATGTTATAGGTATCGATCAGTGAATTAAAATGCAGGCTATGGATCAGAAGATCCGGTTGGGAACATGCTAAAATATTAGAGGTCATACAGTTGGTTTCACATGAGTAGACAGGAGGCTCACAGTTTAAATCAGAATAGGCAGAAAAGTAGAGAACTTATAGTGCCTAACACATCACTACTCAAAAAAGGTACATTAATGCTTATAATGTGATTTGCAGAACTTGTGGTAAACTTAATAGCAATGTGTAGGGATGACAAGCTTTACACCCAGGTTGTGGACTGAGGCTTGGGTTACAAAATAAAAATTTAGGCTGAAGGTACAGTAGTTTGCTAACTAAGTGACTGTTAAATATAACATGCTGTTTAGTCATTACTAAAGTAAATGAGCAGATTAGATTACATAAAACTTCCTCGGCATGTAACTGAACTAGTGATAACTGGGCTGCAACAGATTTATTTGGCAGGGGCTGCATAGGATTAACTGAGATTAGAGACTGCAGGGGTCTCTCAAAAAGACAAGAAAATGCTCGGTTATGCAAGCTGAGTTATCCTGTCGCCTGCAACGCTATGCAGTTCAAGTCCAGTTTAACCCACACCATCTCGGCAGAGAATGAGTGAGGGTCCCATAGTCCCCAGCAAGGCCCCAAACCTTGAAGCTTGGTCTGTAGCTACATCTGTCTTTATCCTCTTCGGGAGTGGCATGCTCGTGTGGTGGGGTGGTGGTGTCCGTGCTGGCGCTGTGGTGCTCCTGCCCCTTCGGGGGGCATCAGATCTTATGTGTCAGCGTCTATGTGCATCTGGATAGCGTCCGTTCATAAGTGTTGAATGGACTGCCCACGTGTCAGTAGATCATCCTATTCCTCCAGTGAGGGGTCTGCGTCGGCGGTTCCGGGTAAGTACAGGCGTCGGTTGACAGCCAGGAGCAGGTCGCTTCTTAGCTCCAGGCCAGCGGCAAGGCCGGCATCTCGTTCCCACGGACTCGGGAGCCTCTGGAGGTCTGGATGGTGTTGCGCCGCCTGTGTGGGTGATGCTCTGGGGTCTTCCACTTAGTGGCCTTTGGCCGGATGGGCTAATGCGGTGAGTAGCGAGTTGCTTCATCGAGGCAGTGCCCGAGGGTTTCCCATTCCCCTTCCGGCTGTCATCTCTCTGTGTGCTTGTGGTGCTCCAGCTCTTTCGCTGTTGTATATGTGCAGCGGCGTGTCTGGTGCCCAGAAGTTGTCGAACAGTTTGTTCAAGCGGGAGGACAGGGGCTGGGCAGTGCCGTAATGGTTCTCCGGAGGCATGTGTAAATCGCTGGAGTGTGCATCCGCCATGTTACAGTGGCTGTCAGCCTGCAGGCATTATGTTTGGGTAGGGTTCGTGCCAGTCCTCAGAGACAACGGAGGCATGGGAATCGGAGTGAGTTGGACCGGGATAGCCCCCGCCAGTTCTGTGGGGGGAAGCCGGGTACCGTGGATGCCGATTGTCTTGATGGGTTGGGAGAGTGGCTGCCTTTCCCTTGCCCTGCATGCTGTAGGCCCCAAGCCTCTGCTTAGGCATTCTAGCGGGTTTGTCGGGCATGTAAGGTATCCCCCGGTTTACCAGCCTCATTGGAATAAAATGGGATAGGTTGAGGTTTGATCCAAGGATTTGTGCCCCTGTTTGCAGTCGATTATTGGGCCCATGCTTGGGAGCTCACAGAAAGTATGTCTGCTCAGCTCCACAGCTAGGCACCGCCCCCGTAATTTAGCTCATTAAGGGCAGGAAACTGAGCAGAGACTCTGTAGGAGCATCACCAATACAACAAGACTGCTTCATTAAGCTAAAGTTGTTTTGAGACTAAAGTATCCCTTTAAGGCTGCATTGTGAATCTGTATAACGCCATAATGATAATTTATAAATTAGATTTTGCCAGCATCGACTGCAAATCTATCCAACATTGGATAACAGAGCTGGACTAACACAGACTCTTAGCACCATCCATAACAAAGAGTGTGGTTATGGTTCTTAGATTGCCTCTTTAAAACTAAATTTACAGCTTGGTATGGCTATAGTATGTAAATGATGATAGGTGAAATTTCTGGTACAATTAGAAGACAATCACTGACTTGTATGCATATCTTACATAACATACAGCATTAGCAAAATGAAATGACTGGAAATCCACTCCACTGTAATTAATGGAGGGTGGTCCATCTCAACTCTCTGATTTGTACAAGTAAAAAGCTTACTGAACATCAGTGTTTACAGGGAACCAAAAAAAACAAAAAACCAAAAACATTTAAAGCGCAATAGCTCCATCTACAAGCTGGTGTGGCACAAGCAGTGATAGAATGCTTAGATGTTTCATATGCATCCAATACTATATAAAGGCAGTCTGTTACCACACATGAAGCCCATGGGACTGTGAGAGATGGGAAATCTATGATTCATACCTGTGGCCTCTTGTATGCTTTCCGCTGTTTTAAACCCAATTTCTGTACAAGCTCTTGAGCCAGTTCCGTCACGCTTTCATCCTAGAGAACAAATTGGAGCAGGTGTTATTTTTCCTTGTAGAAGGCAGATAAAAGATAATTATCCGGTGCCGTTGGTATACCTGCACTAGCACTAGCAACCTGTGGCTAATGCAACTGTAAGCCTCCTGATGCTTGTCAAGTTTGTACAGTGCTTTGGCCTTGCGATATAATGCCCGCATGTTCTCCTTGTCCAAACTCAGAGCATGTTCACTATCATCCAACGACTTCTCGAACAGACCCTGCACAACGACATGTATAATCTTAATCAGTGGAGATAACGTTTCAGAGTGAGATCAGGACAGAATGTTTTGGTTCTTTTATAAATATAGCTCAAATAATACTCTGAATATATACACGTAAAAAAAGCAACTTGCATAACAGTGGAGATACATGAAACAGACTGGATGCAGAGTTGGCAGAAGTCAGATGTATGTACCACCAATAAGTTAGCTACGTGCTGTGCCATTTTATATATGTTATATTTATTTATAGAGCATATTATGTAAAAGTATTAATACAACACCCGCAGAGCCAAGCATTTTTAGTTCACTGGCAATATATATTTATACAAATAAATAAATATATAATATATACAAAAAAATATTCCAAGTGGAGAGCACTCTGGAGTGTTAATAATAATATCAAACTGTTGCAAATACAATGGTACACGTAAATACGTCGACGTTTCAATCTATTCAGACTTTTTTTTTTTTTTAAAGACAATGATTGTCTTGATAAAAGTCTGAATAGTATGAAACGTCGTCTTATTTACGTGTACCACTGTATTTGCTTAATACATTTTTTTTTATCAACATCGGTGGAGGTGCTGAAGTGGTTATGATGCTTGTGGTGTTCCTTTAATGTACAGAAACTTTCAAAAACTAGATATTCTAAAAAATAAAATAAAAAATAAACTCAGATTTACATGACGATCGGCTTAAAATTTATATACAAAGACAAGGACATATGCAAAAAGAAGTGTAGAAAACAGGCTGAGGATATAGCAAAATAGACATTTTTGTCACATGCACATTTATATAAGTGGAAATTTTTATTTTTATGAATAGCACATTATGAGATAATCTAAAGGCATAAATGATGACCTTGTGACTTAAGAAAAGAATAAGAAAATGCAGAGAAAATCAAATGAATTTACAAATCTTACCACTTATAGAAAGCAATGTATAAATACAAACCTTTTTTCCTTCCATTCTCTTTGTGTTTAGAAGTGTAAGCCTCATTTCTGAGGTAGGCTATACATGCCTGAAGAAATGTCACATCCTCAATTTTAGCACAAGCTAGCTAACTAAAATGTATTATTGGTCGTATCAATTCTTTATATTTTAATTTACTTTCAATGACATGCTTTACAGGGCAAAGTCAGTTAAAATATGTAAATTAGCTAACAGTTGCATGCACCCATATGGCACTGTGGGAGAAAATGCAAAGCGTGCGCATGTGTGTACAGCATGTCTATGTTCGATCCCTGAGTATGCAGGCACACGCCCAAGGAATCATGGGATGGAGAAGTTCCCGTAACACAGAAATGTAGCAAATCTTGCTTATGTGTACAGCATTTCTATGTTTCATTAAAAGGTATATATATATATTTTTTTTTATTTACCTGTTTAGCAGGGTGAAGAAACAAGGAACTGTGCTTCCCTCCTATATCTAACAAAATATGTATTTGTTGGGTCTAGAAAAATAATTAAAATATAGTAATCCACACAGCTGTATATAGCTCTGTATAGGAACTGGTTGCCTTTATCTTGGCTGTGAATCTCGTTTATAAGACCCGTATGAAGAGCAATTCTGGGACAAAGTGCTAGCGCAGTACTAACCATGGAAACCAATGGAGTGCATTTGCGGATTCGTCCACTTTTAGAATTCCCCCCCAGATTTATTTATAAATAAACTTCCATCTTCCTTCTCCTCCAATGCAATGTGCCCTTAAATCACTTTTAAAACGTATAGAAAAAGGATTAAATTAAAACCTATATTAGATATTTTGAGACACTGTGAGTGCATAGATATCTTGATTATGGTGATGAGCACTCTGGCAGAATATTAAGAAAGCATCATTGGAAGTGCTTAAAAAAATTAGAGAAATGAAACTGTTTATACAAAGAAAATACACTGGCTACTTAAAGGGACACTCCAGGCACCCAGACCACTTCTGCTCATTGGAGTGGTCTGGGTGCCAACTCCCACTACTCTTAACCCTGCAAGTGTAATTATTGCAGTTTTTTTATAAACTGCAATATTTACCTTGCAGGGTTTACTCCACCTCTAGTGGCTGTCTGGTAGACAGCCACTAGAGGGCACTTCCTGGATCATAGCACAGGAAACCCGTGCTAGAGCATCGCTGGACAACCTCACGCTTTATGAGGACCTCCAGCGTCGCTCATTTCCCCGTAGGAAAGCATTGAAATGCATTTTCAATGCTTTCCTATGGGGAGCGCTAATGCCGCGCATGAGGTCTCCCCAGCCAGTGGGCCGGATAAATCTCGCCCGCCGGCTGACGTAATCAGTAGGAGGAGCGGCGGCAGAGGGAGAAGCAGCGACGTGGGACATCGACGCTGCCTCAGGTAAGTTACTGAAGGCGTTTTCACCCCTTCAGAAACCAGGGTTTGGGGGGTGGGAGGGAGAGGGGACCTGCAGTGCCAGGAAAACGGATTGTTTTCCTGGCACTTGAGATTCCCTTTAACTAAATTTTTTTAAATACTATATGTGTGTTTTTTTCCCCTTTCAACTTAAAAGACTATTCTGATTTTGTACAAAAGAGGACAGTCAAGAGGAGGAGAAATATATAAAGGTCTATGCCCGAAACATCATATTAAATGTTTTTAATAAACCAGTGTTTAAAATATAACAAATAATACAGAGGTAACAAACCTAAAACATGCACACAAACAACATAATTGGTAGAAAATCGCTGTGTAATCATGGTTTTATCTGTAGCCATAAACTCACCATTGAGAAATAGCAGCAGGATCGATTCACATACAACTTGCATAACAATTCTTGCGGAATGCTGAGACCATCAGATTCTGCATACTCTGCTACAGTCAGTCCTTCTGTGTAGTGGCCCAATGCAATCTTAAGGTTAGTCTCCTGAAAGGTGTCATTGCCCTCAGCATACAAGTTAAGGACCAGCTGCTGTAGAAACATCTACAAAATAGAGAAAAAGCAATGTGAATGGTTATAAACTGAACAGGAAAAGGTAGTGCAGGATGGGGCTAAATGTGATTTGGAACCTTGCTGTATCTTCTGTTGACACTATTCCCCATGACAAGAAAAAGTCTCACCAGGAAGAGACTTCACTATCAACAATTTCACATTCAGGTCTGTGGCTTTTTTGTTTTTTTATGAATGACTCAGATCCACAGATCCACTAACCACATAGTCTAAGTGCAATAGTTCAAAAAGGTCATAGCAGTCATACTGTGGCTGCCATCAGCCTATTCACTGTCTGGTTTGATTTTGTGCACAGAAATCAAACGTTCAGTGATCTGCCGTGCAGTCAAGCCCCGACGGAGGAGTGGAATCACTTCAACTTGTGTATGCAGAAAACAATTCTTCATCAACATCTGAGAGCCAGGGGGACAGGCTTAGAACTTCTGCGATTTTTGCTTCCATTATAACCGATCTTGAGCAGATAGACTAGGTGCAGGGCAAATATTGCACATGAGCATAAAGACATACAGAGGAATATGGAATGTTTTTCATACAGTATGGAGTCATATGGAAAACTTATTAAAATTGAGGTCTTCATTTATAAAACCTCACTGCAACATCTCCCTGGCTGTCAGACAGCTGGGGATGATTTCTTCCTCTTCCGTTAGCTCCACTGAGCTACCAAAGATAACATGCACAAAAAAAAAAAAATGTATGTTTTCTTTGCGGGTATATCTACTAAATAGTGAAGAAAAAAAAAGTTTAATGGAGTATGGCATTAACGTACAGATGGGCAAATTATTTTGCAAACTTCTTTAAACACAAAGAATACTTCAGCCTATGGTGAGCAAGGTAGCATTACACTTCAGATCTGAGAGCTCCTTGAGTTATAAAAAAAAAAAAAAAAGTTGATTCTACTCTCTGTTCTAAATGCAGACAGAACAGTGCGCACAAACACAAAAGATTTTGCAAGGCTACTTAAAATTTCGGGATAACAAATATGGGGATTCAGTTACACCACTTCTGTTCTAGACACTTTTAGGAGTAGAATACACGAGTATAAAATTATAATCAATCAGTTTGTAGAAACTACTTATTTAAAGGAACACTCCAAGCACCATAACTAGTACAGTGTTTTGTAGTGGTTATGGTGCCATAAATGCCCTTGAACCACAATGTAAAGGGGTCAGCTGGTTGCTGCTCCTCACCAGAAGCTCCTGCAAGGAGCTTCTATGAGCTAATCTGAGCCAAGCACTGCAATACCATGCTTAGATCACATCTGTAGTTGTTATGGTGCTTGGAGTGTTATTATTTTATTATTTGTAATGCGTCAACAAATTCTGTAGCGCTGTACAATGCGTGTTCATTTAAGGCTTCAGTACTGGACATATTGTAAGAACATTAATTACTAATGCTTACTTTATGGGGTTCTTCACTTAGTACACATAACTACATTCTGGATATTTAGGATTAATGTGCGTCATAAAGGTGGCCAGACTTAATGTATACACAGTAAAAGAAGAGTCAACGAAGCCAAAGTCAATGGACAGGAAAAATGCACTAGTGCTATTAACAGAGGCCGGGTAAAGAGATTACAAAGATCAGAATAGTCGTCGATAACCGGGTCAACGAAGCCAAGATACACAAAACAGTTAGACCGCACTATAAGAAAACACTATGGAAACCAATTTTCTATAGGTTTGAAGGGTTGTGAGGTCAATAGTGTCACAACCACAAATACAGATGCCTAGGGGCATAGTATATGACGTAACTGTACATCACGTACATTGTGACGTTGACATGTGGCCCAGCTGTATAAATAGAGGCAGGACTGCAGCGTACAGAAGTCTGTCTATACTGCCAGAAGGAGCGCCAGAGGAGAAGCGGTTACAATTTTTCTGTTTTTAGTTTTTGTATAAGGTTTACATTACCAGTAATTACTCCATTTTATTTTCTGCATGTCAGAGAAGGGTTACAATTTGAAGAAAAGAAGAAAAAAAAATTGTTCATCAAACACCACTATCTGTATACATATATACATACATACATACACACACATATACCTGGTATTCATCTGGACTTCCACCATATGGTATTGTTGATCTGTTAAATGAGGAAGAAAAAAAAAAAGTTACATAGTCAGATGTTCATCATATTCTATTAAATAGGCAAGACAATGATTTTAATTATTATTATTTTTTTTTTTTTAACCTTGTGCTACTAGTATTTTAAAGGACCACTAAATTAAGTAGCCTGGGTGCAGTGGCCCTGTCATTATAACCACACAATGTTTACATCACATTACAGGGTTAAATCCACCTGTTCCTGACTCTACGAGAAGCATTTGATTGAATGAAATTGTGAGCTTGGATGCAGACATCACAGGAAGAGGAGCTGAAGGCAGCAGAAGAGGGGCAAATATAGAACCTATAGACCCCAAATAATATTGTTACAAGAAAAAAAAAAAAACACAAAACAGCAAAATATATAGAGATATAAAAAATCTCAAATTCTTGCTAAAATTGGTCAAGTAGGGCATAACCCAGAGAAGAACGAATGAAGGCAGTCCCAAGTTCTTATATTTAAGAAGAAATTCCACTTCAAATACATCTCTTACGGTCTAAATTCGCTACATGTATCTTTCCTAGATTACAAAAAGAGCTTTGATATATTGTTGCAACATAGTAACTTACATAGAAGAGATATAGAAGGTCTGAGTGCTTTTGGTCTTTATCCCTCTCTTTTGTACTACAACTATTTATCCCTGCTTATCTTTTTAATTTGCACTTCAGTGATCACACATTGTAAGTTCTAATAAAGATCTAAGTCTTTTAGTAATATTAATAAAACATTTATTTTTTCTGTTTACGGTTACCTTTAAGAATGACTTTAAAGTGGTGGTAAGTTTGTGACATAAACTCTCCCTTTCCTGTTTGTGAAAACTGTCTTCAATTATTCTTATCCTAATATTGTTAGAATATACAGATAATAACGCTTGTTATACCATACTATATAGCAAGCATGTCAAACTCGCACCCCACAAGAACCATCTTTTCGCCCCAGCGAGCCGCGAGTACATTCTGGTGTTATAGCAGAGTAGGCACCTGCTTTCCCCACATCGCAGGTGCCTACTCTGCTAAAACTTACCCCGCCAGGGAAGAGGGTCAGTAGGGGAGCTCAGTGTTCCTGCTCCTCACTGCTCCCTCGCGTGCGCCGTCTTTATTGAAGCCGGGCACCGGAATATGACGTCATATTCCGGCAACACTAAACCGTGCGAGGGAGCAGTGAGGAGCAGGAAGGAGATCTCCAGACAGAAGATCCCCACACCAGATCCCAAAGGTAGGGAACAATAAATTAAATGATGTAAGATGCAAGAATGTGTAAGTGTGTGTGTGTGTGTGTGTGTGTGTGTATCTGTCAGTGAGTATGTATGTGTGTATATGTCTGCCTGCGAGCAGCGAGTCTGCCTGCCTGCGAGCAGCGAGTCTGCCTGCCTGCGAGCAGCGAGTCTGCCTGCGAGCGAGCAGCGAGTCTGCCTGCGAGCGAGCAGCGAGTCTGCCTGCGAGCGAGCAGCGAGTCTGCCTGCGAGCGAGCAGCGAGTCTGCCTGCGAGCGAGTGTGTGTGTTGGTCAGTGTTGTATTGGCTGCGACTGGATTGTGGAGTACCTGGAGGTGCATGGAGGCACGCAATGCCACGTGACATCGACATGCTCCACCTTCACAGGGTTTCAAGAAGTAGCGGGAGGATCAGATTTGGCACAGGGCGGTAGAGGGGGGTGCTGTGGTTTAGTAGAGGGGGTGCTGTTTTTTTTGTAGAGAGGGATGCTGTTTTTTTATACTGTACTTTTTAAAACAAACCTACGTTTCTATGAAAATTTAAAGGTATTTTTTTTTGCGGCCCACATAAACTTAAACCTTGTTTATGTGGCCCGTGCCAGACTTTGAGTTTGACATGCTTGCTATATAGACAATAAGAGCTGAGGGGCAGTCACGTTAGTCACTCAGCTTACACTAATTACTTACTGCCTAAACAACATCTTTTTAAATAAGGGAAAAAAACTGAAATGGCAATAAGAAGGTATACAGAAAATGTATTTAGCAAAATAAAAAAAATAAAAAAGAAAACGTGGTCTAAACCAAATCAAATGCAATAAAAGGGTTACTCCAGCCACCATGACCACTTCAGTGATTTCAAGTGGTCATGGTGGTAGGAGTATGTATGTGCAGGGTTTAAGCTTTATATATATCAAATACTAAGTTATCTGTTACTCTGTTCCGGGCTGCCTAATGTCAATTCTGTGCATATTTTGCGTCTGACATCAGCGCACACAGTAGGCTGTCAAACAGATGTGATTATCTCCTTCTTTGGAGGCAGAGTGCCTGCAAGGGGAAAATTGCTCTCTCCCACCCACTATGGTGTGCTTCCTCCCTCCTCCCACAGGTGAAGAAATGGGAAAAATCCTGCCACCCCCCCTTAAAGGCTCAAATTGTGCACATGCACCCTGAGCCATCAAAATAGTCCAAACACAGACTTATTTACGAAAAGCCAGTGACTGGACTTCGCGCAGCTACCCGAATGTCAATTAGAGGTGTGGAAAGCTTCCCCCGGTGCTGGATTCCAGGTAAGTAAAAAAAAACTATTTTTGACACTGGTTATGGTGCCCAACAGGGCACTATGAACTTAAAAATACATGTTAAACAAGCGGTTATAGTAACCCTTTAAGGGGAAACACCAACATTAGAAATATAAACTTGTGGGGGCGGAGCCTAACCAGCAAGCTAGCAAGACGCACTCTGCTAAAGCTTCTGTCACAAGGCAACAAAATCAGCTGAAAAAAATCGGACTGCAGAGCCACAAACCACCCGTGCAGGGGCTCACGGTATCTGCGTAACCCGCTGGAACCGACTGATACCTGACTCGACACCCGGGATGACCGGGAGCCATAACAGCAAACTGAGGCCTACCACGGGAGGTGGCGAGGTGAGACGGCCGCTCTCCCGCCAACCGCAAGCAGCCACAGCAGAACGACACAATCCCCCCCCCCACTATGGACCGGTGGGGGACATCCCGGTCCCCGCCAGATAGAGAGCCTCGGGCCCTAGACCTCTCGACTAAGCCTTCAACCTACCCAAGCAAAGAAGGACCCAGGGTCTCCAAGATGGCGGACACACACGCCCTAGCAAAGCGATACAAGAAACCACTTATCGGGCTGGGCACAGGCACCAACGACCACTCCATTGTGGACGGTTCACTCGCCGCAGCCCAACACGAGATCTGGAGGGAAACCGAGCTCCGCTACAGCCGCCTATTCGGAGCACTGTGGGCAAAGCTGGAGGCCCTCATGCAGACCCCCATAACGGAGACCAAGCCAGGTGGCGCACTACAGGGCCCAACGCACGGCCATGGTGCCCGACAACCAAGGGTGATGACACATGGAAAGACAGTTCAAAGAAGCCCTCACCACCCACGAAATCGCCCGCAAATGCGCCGCTCATGCGCTGCAGCGACCAGGCGACGGGGAATCAAACGCCGGACGGCAGGGCAGAGGCAACAAAAGGGACAAAATCGACTAAAGCCGACATGCGGAACTACCGGCCCCAACAAGGCGGACCTAAAGGGCCAACATGCCAAGTCTCTTAATCTGCCCACAATTAGCCACAACACACCTCGGCAGCCCAGGCCTGGGACGCCGCGGATGCTGCCGCGGGCCAACAAGTCAACGAAAGGGAAAGCCACGACGCCACTTAGACGAAGGAGGTGCCTGCCAAACACTGGAGTGGGATGAAGACCCAATATGTGAGCCAAGAGTCTGGAAGCCACGATCCCCACAGACAGAGTATTGTTTTGGGACTGGACTTTTCCATAGCACTAGTACACCGGTAGGCCTACTATTTAATAGGCGACATCTATCACACCCTCAGAACACACCACAACGCACGTGCCCACATATTTGCTACCAACCCACAGACAACACACAACGACAACAAGACCCACTATGCTACATATCTATTGCCAAGATGTATATGCCTATAGTATTTTGTCTCTTAGTCACTCCTATGATCTCTTTTAACGCAATACTACCTAAACATCTTCTCAGGAGCATAATCTTAAGAGGAACAACTTTTATTGTATACATACCTAGTCTAGCATGTTAGCGTGTTTGCTACTTACGATTAACTACCAAGATTGCCTAGCTCGATTACTTCGTATTATAGCATGTTTACTAATCACTACAAATCGATGATACCTCAGAACTTGTTAATTCCATATTATAAAAAATGTGCTGTTTTGAAATGCCGCAATGTAAAATGCTACGACTATGCTTGCAGCAGCTGTTGTGGCTCTGCACGCTTACTGTTATTCCAAGCACAAATAAAATAAAGAATAAAAAAAAAAAGAAATATAAAACTTCTATTTCTAGCAATAGGGTTTCTTCTACCCGATTTAGATTTAGCCCCTCACCCATAGAAGCATTGTGGGAGAAATACTGCGCATGCACAGAAATCACCTCCCTAATCAGCCGCTCCTTATAGAGATGCTGATCTATACACAAACGCACACTGTAGCGGAGAGCCGATCTTGCACAGCTATTCTCCACTAGAGATTCCAGTGAGGCTCAGGAACAAGGTGATGTTAAGTCCACAGGCAAGGTTTCCAGCAGGTAAAGTAATACAGCAGTATCCCCATCGCAATCCCAATAACTGGACGACACACAGTTTCAGGAGTAGTCTGACAAGCTTTATTCCACAGTTCCTTATAAAGCCCTCTCCCATGCAAGGGAGGAGGTTCTATCACTTAAGACATTATCCAATCTCTAAGTAGTAACCTCACACAGATCTCCTCCCCTCCTCTAGCATCATAATCCCCTTATTGTGTACACAGTTTTCCCCGAGTTTTGGATGTACCCTAAATACTTGGGGTACATCCACAAATCCAACATCCCCAGATAGCTCTATTCTGGGGGACCAACATACTTAAAAATTAGCCCATTCGGATGAATGGTTCGTGAGATATGGGGTTCCAAAGATTTGACCGACCGCATGGGTAAAGTATCCGAAAACAGTTCCATGCATTTTGGCCCTGCGGTCGGTCACAAACAAGGGAATGAAAACAGGCGAATTGCCTGTGTTATAGAGCCTGGAGAGGGTTTGAATGAATTCCCTTGTTTATGGGGCTCTTTCTACCGAACGGCGGGTCATTCGGTAGTTTCCATACGAATTTCTGGAAGTATGGAGGTCTCAGCGGTGTTTGCCTAGTCAAGTGTCCGATTTTAGTTCCAGACACTCGACGGCAAAACACCGCTGTTCGGTAGTTTAAGATGGCCGCCGCCACGTGTTTGTTTCCCGAATGGCGGCCACCCAGAGGACAAAGACCACACTGCACTGATTGCCAATTACCTGTTTGCAACATTGTTGCAAACGGTAATTGGAGGCACACTCATTCCTGGGTGGTCTGGTTGTTCGGTAGTTTCATTCCCTTGTTTTATTTGAATGATTCTACCGAACAACTAGAGGAATACAATTCTTTACATACATTTAACTGTCATTATACCCGGATACCATGCTTTCTATACATGTACATACACATTAAACCAGCCATATGACCAAATACACTTATTCTCATACATGTCGTGGGACAGCCCGGTACCAATCCGCTACACTGCTCCCCCTTGCCCACAAGCCGGCATACACAGTCTGATCCAACACGGATCGGCTTGGGGATGTCCGGGGGCTCACGGATCATTTCTCTAAGTCAGTTTGTCTTGACAACCCGTCAGCATTTCCATTCTGCTTACCCGGCCGGTACTGGATATTAAAGTCAAAAGGCTGTAGCGCCAAACTCCAGCGCAGCAGCCTGGCGTTGTCTCCAGCCACCCGGTTCAGCCAGACTAACGGGTTGTGATCCGTGAGCAAGGAAAAGGGCTGTCCATATAAATAGGGTTGTAGCTTCTTTAGGGCCCACACCACAGCCAGGCATTCCTTTTCGATGGCGGCGTAGCTTACTTCTCGAGGTAACAGTTTGCGACTGATGTAAGCCACTGGATGTTCCCCGCCATCGGCCCCGACTTGACTCAGTACTGCCCCCAATCCAAACATAGAAGCGTCTGTGTGAACAAGAAAACGTTTAGTTGGATTGGGAGCTGCCAAGACAGGGGCATTTATCAGTGCATTTTTCAATTGTTGGAATGCCTGCTCACACTCCGGGGTCCAGTTTACTTGGCGGGGAAGGTTCTTACGGGTCAGGTCAGTGAGGGGTTTGGCCAGGGCGCTATAATTGGGAACAAACTTCCGGTAATACCCTGCTGTCCCTAGAAACGCTAAAACCTGGGTCTTAGTCCTAGGGGTGGGCCACTGGGCTACAGCCTCTACTTTGGCGGGTTCGGGTTTTTGTTTACCGCACCCTACTCTATGTCCCAGGTATTGTACCTCAGCCATGCCGATACTACACTTGGCCGGCTTCAAGGTCAGACCTGCTTCCCTTATCCTATCTAGTACAGCTCCGATGTGAGCTAAGTGTTCCTGCCACGTATTGCTAAAAATAGCAATATCGTCCAGGTAGGCACATGTATAGTCCTGGAATCCATCTAGGAGTCGATCCACCATCCTTTGGAAGGTGGCTGGGGCGTTTTTCATCCCAAATGGCATGACCTTAAACTGGTACAAGCCAAATGGGGTGACAAAGGCCGACTTCGGGATGGCGTCTGGGGCCAGGGGGATTTGCCAATACCCTTTACACAAGTCTATAGTGGTGAGGTATTGGCCCCTGGCCATTCTGTCCAGTAACTCGTCTATCCGGGGCATCGGATAGGCGTCAGATACAGTCTTCTCGTTCAATCTCCTATAGTCCACGCAGAAGCGGGTCGTACCGTCTCGCTTTGGTACGAGGACTACAGGAGATGCCCAAGGACTGTCTGAGGGTTCAATCACCCCCAGTTGGAGCATTTCGTCGATCTCCTTACGCATGTTTGCCCGTACCGCTTCTGGAATGCGGTATGGCGTCTGGCGCATGGGTAGTTGCCCTGGGGTCTCGACCCGGTGAGTTGCCAGAGGCGTGTATCCAGGTACATTAGAGAACGTGTCGCGTTTCTCTTCCAATAGTTGCTGTACCTCGATCCGCTCCTGTGGGCTCAGCCGATCTCCCAGCGTAACCTCCCCTAAATCTCCGGACAGCTGCCCATCCCCCAGCAAATCGGGGAGGGGTAAGCTGTCAAACTCTTCCGTGTTAGGGGCACAGATGGCGGTTACCTCCTCAGTACGCTCGTGGTAGGGCTTCAGCATGTTCACATGGAGCATGCGTCGCCCCCCAGTCCCTGTGCAGGGGCCGATAATATAGGTGGTATCGCATCTTTGCTCCACCACCTTATATGGGCCCTGCCAGGCGGCCTGTAACTTATCATGTCGGACAGGTTTTAAAATTAGTACCTTCTGCCCGACCTGAAAGCTACGGTCCCTGGCTCCCCGATCATACCATGTACGCTGGCGGGTCTGGGCCTCCTGAAGGTTTTCCCGTACCGTCTTGGTCAACGCTTCTAGGCGGTCCCGAAAGGCCAACACATATGGTAGGATGGGAGTGCCATCTGTGCTCCGGTCTCCCTCCCAATGCTCTCTAATAAGATCCAATGGGCCTCGGACCCTCCTTCCAAACAATAATTCAAACGGGGAGAACCCTGTGGATTCCTGCGGCACCTCCCGGTATGCAAATAGGAGGTGCGGCAGGAATCGTTCCCAGTCCTTGTGGGTCTCTGCGAAGGTTCGGAGCATCTGCTTCAAGGTACCATTGAATCGTTCGCAGAGCCCGTTCGTCTGGGGGTGGTAAGGGGCGCTGATAATAGGCTTAATGCCACAGATCCTCCAGAGGTGTTGGGTGAATTCTGCGGTAAACTGGGTACCCTGATCCGAGATAATCTCCCTGGGTAATCCCATCCGGGAGAATATCCGCATGAGGGCATCCGCGACCGTCTCAGCGTGGATGTTGGTCAGAGCCACTGCCTCTGGATACCTGGTGGCATAATCTACGACCGTTAAAATATACCGTTTTCCTGACGGGCTAACTTTATTGAGGGGGCCTATCAGATCCACCGCTATTCGGCTAAAAGGTTCCTCTATTATGGGTAAGGGGTGAAGTTTAGCCTTCCTGCGATCCCCCCTTTTTCCCACTCTCTGGCAGGTATCGCAAGTCGTGCAATATCTGCGTACTTCCTGGCTAATCCCTGGCCAGAAGAAACTCTGGGTTAGTCTGTACCTGGTGCGACTAACCCCTAGATGTCCGGATAGCGGAATATCATGCGCTATCCGGAGTAATTCAGCCCGGTACCGCTGTGGTACCACTAATTGTCTCCTCGCTATCGGGTCTAACCCCGTAATCTGTTTGGTTGTTTCCCTGTATAAAAGTTGTTTATCCCAGATAAACTTCTCTCCCTCCGCCCCGGGGGAACCCGTGCCAACCTTGTCCCTATACACCTGAAGCGTGGGGTCTGTTGCGACTTCAGCTACAAATTCATTAGGTGGAGCCCAGGGGACACATTCTAGAGGGGGGGTAGGGTTGCTTACCTGGACCTCCGGCAGTGTGTTGTGGTCCTGGGTGCGGGCCTGTTGTCGGGTGACTACAGGGTTGACCTCTCCTGTGGTGGGTGACTGGGGCTCAAAAGCAGAAGTGAGCCTCCCCAGATCGTTCCCCAATAAAACCTCCGCCGGTAAATGTGGCATCAACCCCACCTCCACTTCCCCTGCCCCCGCTCCCCAATGTAAATGTACCCTTGCTGTAGGTAGCCGGTACACTGCTCCCCCAGCTACCCGGACGGCAACAGTTTTGTTCAGTTTTGCCTGATCTGAAATCAGGTGGCTCTGTACCAAAGTGATGGTGGCTCCCGAATCTCGTAATCCCCGGACTGCTGTACCATTCAGATATACCGTCTGTCGATGGTGCCGTAGATTATCCACATTGGCCTGGACCGGATCTGCCTCGTGCAGTACCTCCCATTGTTCCACAGTAGTAATGGGGACTGCGGAACCATATGGGGTGGTGACTAGGTCCTGGTAGTGGTGGGCTGCGGCCGCCCTGGGTGGAGGTGGGCCTGGACGAATCCAGGTGGAACGGTCCCGTAGCTGTGGGCATTCCCTTTTATAATGTCCCCACTTCTGGCAGTGATGACAGGGGCCAGCGGTGGGTTGTCGGAACCGGGGCTGTGCAGCGGGTGGTGGAAGCGGTCTCGGTGGAGCTGGGGTGTAGTTGTTTCCCCCGAATGTTTTAAAGGTTGCTTTTGGAGCTGCAGGTTTTTGTGACCTGCGTGCATCCAGGTAGTCATCCGCTTTCCTAGCCGCCTCGGTAAGGGAAGTAGGGTTTCTGTCCCTTACCCATTCCTGGACCTCATTGGTTACTCCCTCATAGAACTGCTCCATCAGCAACATTTGTATTACATCCTCCATAGAACGTGCCTTGCTAGCTTGCACCCACCCGAGCGCTGCCCCCTGTAATCGGCATGCCCACTCTGCGTGCGAGTCCTTCTCTGTTTTCTTTAGATCCCGGAACCTCCGCCGGTATGCCTCGGGTGTTATAGCATACCTGGCGAGTATAATTTCTTTCACTTTACTGTAATTCCTTATTTCGTCATTAGGTACAGTCCGATATGCCTCTGCTGCCCTCCCGGTTAACCTTCCGGCCAAAATAGGTACCCAGTCCTCTGCGTTAATTTTATGCAGTGCACACAGTCTTTCAAAGTCTTGCAGGAAAGCGTCTATATCTTCCTCTGCCTCCACATATGTTTTAAAAGCCTGGTATGGTATTTTAGGCTTACCTTCCTGTGGCACATTAATTGCAGAGCTTTGTTCTGGTGCCTGTGTCCTTAGGATGAATTCTTGTACCTCGGCCATTGTCCTGGTAACAATTTCTGTTGGGGGGTTTTCCCCATAAAAGGATAGCCTGAACTGAACCTGCCTCTGGAATTCCGATCCTTGTGGTGTTCCTCCCGGCTCCCTCTGTGCCGGAACTGAATCGCCCTCCATTCTGTACTCTGCCATGAGTTCTGTAACAAGTACTGCTTTCTTCTTATTGCTGGCTTGTATACCCCTTGCCTCTAGGAGGTCCTTTAGCGTGGAGCGTTTTAGCGCAGAAAAATCAATCTCCATCCGTACTCCATTTACGCTTGTTCCTCTGTGAGTTTGGATCCCAGCGCTGCCAACCAATGTAGCGGAGAGCCGATCTTGCACAGCTATTCTCCACTAGAGATTCCAGTGAGGCTCAGGAACAAGGTGATGTTAAGTCCACAGGCAAGGTTTCCAGCAGGTAAAGTAATACAGCAGTATCCCCATCGCAATCCCAATAACTGGACGACACACAGTTTCAGGAGTAGTCTGACAAGCTTTATTCCACAGTTCCTTATAAAGCCCTCTCCCATGCAAGGGAGGAGGTTCTATCACTTAAGACATTATCCAATCTCTAAGTAGTAACCTCACACAGATCTCCTCCCCTCCTCTAGCATCATAATCCCCTTATTGTGTACACAGTTTTCCCCGAGTTTTGGATGTACCCTAAATACTTGGGGTACATCCACAAATCCAACATCCCCAGATAGCTCTATTCTGGGGGACCAACATACTTAAAAATTAGCCCATTCGGATGAATGGTTCGTGAGATATGGGGTTCCAAAGATTTGACCGACCGCATGGGTAAAGTATCCGAAAACAGTTCCATGCATTTTGGCCCTGCGGTCGGTCACAAACAAGGGAATGAAAACAGGCGAATTGCCTGTGTTATAGAGCCTGGAGAGGGTTTGAATGAATTCCCTTGTTTATGGGGCTCTTTCTACCGAACGGCGGGTCATTCGGTAGTTTCCATACGAATTTCTGGAAGTATGGAGGTCTCAGCGGTGTTTGCCTAGTCAAGTGTCCGATTTTAGTTCCAGACACTCGACGGCAAAACACCGCTGTTCGGTAGTTTAAGATGGCCGCCGCCACGTGTTTGTTTCCCGAATGGCGGCCACCCAGAGGACAAAGACCACACTGCACTGATTGCCAATTACCTGTTTGCAACATTGTTGCAAACGGTAATTGGAGGCACACTCATTCCTGGGTGGTCTGGTTGTTCGGTAGTTTCATTCCCTTGTTTTATTTGAATGATTCTACCGAACAACTAGAGGAATACAATTCTTTACATACATTTAACTGTCATTATACCCGGATACCATGCTTTCTATACATGTACATACACATTAAACCAGCCATATGACCAAATACACTTATTCTCATACATGTCGTGGGACAGCCCGGTACCAATCCGCTACACACACCAGCACCAATAAATTCATACATAAAACTGTATTTGAGGGGGGGGAAATACATAAAAGAAAACGAACACACAAGACAAAAACACACCTGAAAGTTACTACTACTAGCAATAAACCACCTAAACCAGGCATAGGCAACCTTCGGCACTCCAGATGTTTTGGACTACACCTCTGATGATGCTTTGCCAGCATTATGGGTGAAAGAGCATTATGGGGGATGTAGTCCACAACATCTGGAGTGCCGAGGGTTGCCTATCCCTGACCGAAACCATTTTTAGTAAAGGCCCTTTGTATCTGTTTATTACTCTTCCACTTCTCACTTCCATCCACCTACTACTTTTCCTCCCTCCCCCTCATGGTCGTATTTTGATTCACTTTCTGACGATAAATTACACTTCTTTCACTGGAAAAAATGATGCTGTCACATAATCAAATGCTATTGTATGACACATTGAATCTTCTACTGTTTATTGCAGGTCATCTGCACTGAATTTGCTTCTTTGAAATAAAAAAATACTCACTGAATAAACTGCAGGCCTTTCTCGATTTCTTCTCTCCGTTTTTGCCTTTCCATAAGAACACCTGTGAAAAAAAAAAAAAAAAAAAAATATATATATATATATATATATATACACACACACATATTTCAACAAAAAGAAAGGTTCCTATCAAAATTAATGACTTTAAAAATCCCTGGGTTACTATTACCATTGAGATGAGATGATTGCAGATGTGTAGTCCTACATCTAAAATGACCGAGGTTGTGAAGGTATAAATTTAGACTGGCAAAGGTACAGCATATCAAATGGCCAAGATGTTATGCCAGTGTCCCAGGACATTACAATATTTTTTATTGCTAGAAGGCAAAGTATAACACTTTAGAGTTTAGAAGACAAATGTGGAGAATGCAAAAAGGACTTACAAAATAGGAATTTAGAACTAAAAATAAAATCACCATAATGAGCAATAATGAACTTGACTGCCATCAATGAAAACGGCCCAATGCTCACTGGTTGATGCTTTAAACATAAAAAATTAAAAAAAGGAAAGGTAAATGAAATACAGAGGCGGTTCTATAATTAAGCCAGCTAGGCGACTGCCCAAGGCCTCATACTTCCTGGGGCCTTGCCTCATGTCCCTCCTAGAGCAGGGGTAATCAACCTTTTAAGAGTACAATGCCAAAACAAGCTCTTAAAGTCCCTTGGTGTGCCGGTGCTGTTTTTTAAATTGAGGTATGTATGTTGCTTGTGTTATTTAAGACTTCTGTAGTTGATTTGTAGGGTTGTACATTTTGTAGGCTGTTATATTGTATATGTTCTTGAGTAGTTTGTGATATTGTGTATGATACCTATGAATGTGGGCTTTGTATGGGGGCTGCTTGTAGAATTGCGTGTCTGGGTGATATGTAACATTATGTGTATGTGTGGGGCTGCTTTTGGTATTGCATGTGAGAGGCTGCTTGTGGGGACCGTGTGTGTGTGTGTTTGAGTGTGGGCGGTTTGTATTATATGTATGAGGTGGAGGCTTAATCAGCAGTTCTGTGTATGTAAAGGATTTCCCTGTATCCATTTGGTTATTTCCTCTCCCTGCTATTTAAGTGACTTTGAATTATTTGTTTTATTTATGTGTTCGGGAAATGTATTCGTTCTACCGAACGGAGACCACCCTGGGTAGCAATCAGAACTTAGAGCACCAAGTAACCACACGAAAACCGCAAAGTAATTGAGTGCTCCTAGGTGGCCGCCGTTCGGCATACGAACACGTGGCGAGAACAAAGGATGGTGGCCATCCTAAATCTCCCGAACGCGGCCAGCGGGACTTACTCATGGATTGCCTGGAACTGTTTTCAGCATGGCAATCACACAAACACGCGGTCTTTATAGAAGTCCCGTCTGACCTATTTCCACTCACAGTATCAGACTGGCGTTCGGGAGTTCCAATCAACCGAACGAGGGGAGCATTCTCATGTAACTAGATGCAGTATAACTATGGTGGTTTTCGTGTAATTCTGCATGAACGGAGACCGGCTCTTGCTACCAATTTCATGGAACTCTAAAATCGGATACAACCGCATGGCGAGCCAGTCAAACTTCCACACGATGCGACACGAAAACTACCGAACGGATTTTCGTGAAATGTGGATATGTTACTCCCAGTATCCCCAGCTACCCAGGGATGTGATTTTTATATTCATATGTCATGTAGAAAAGTATATTTCCAAAAATGTTGAAAATTGTTAATGTTTCTGGACAGCAGATAATTGAGTTTAGTATGTTGCTGAAACTCAATTATCTAGCCTGGGCCAGAGGAGGAACTTGTACTGTAGAAATTGAATGCCTGTTGCTTCCAGTAAATCAGTCTGGTTCCAGCATTAAGCTTTGGCTCATGTGTGGATTAATTGGCGATACCAGCAAGATTTATTCCTGTGGATTCTAGGCGATACTCTGCTATTGGGAAAAGGAATACTAGACGGTGATACCAGTTACTACCGTCACAGTGTATATCTAGCAGTGTGGGTGGCTTCCCTGGGTTCCCATCGGGACTGGGCTGGCCAGGTAGAGGTCTAGGGCAGGAGCTGCGATAGCTGCTACGGTCTGCTCTACTCCAGTGCAGATTCCAGTTGACAAGTGCTGGGAGGAAGTGATCGGAGCTTCCTATCATATATCTGAGGTCTCACTGGAGCTCCTGAAAGGCCAGAGCCTGTTTTTCTAAGGCAACATTGAGTGCTGTGCAAATGCACCCAGAGTGCCATGCATGGCACAAGTGCCGTAGCTTGCTGACCCCTGTCTGAGAGCCTTGCGGTCACTGTGAGACCATCAACCAGGGCTTCTTATTCGAGTTTTGCCTAAGGCCTTGCAAACTGTAGAGCCTCCTCTAATGAAAATTAGAAATATAACCTGAAAGTTTTAATCATCAACTGAAATGGTGACAAATAAAAGTTGTTTTATTTTTTGAAGACCCAGGTGTGTGGACCGTTCCTTTGGTGAATTCTATTCTACCTCCTGGTTTAATCTGAAATGTTATTTGGACGAATCACAAAACAAAAAAAAGATGTGGACAATTGACTAAATGTTAAATTTGTTTAGGGAGTTCCACCTGTGTCGTCAAAAAGCAAAGATAGTAGGGGACAGCTACTAAATGGTAACTTGATTCACAGATTAAGTAAGACTTGACCAATAGTGGGAAAAAGTACAATACGGGCATTGGCTCCTTGCAGATAAAGGTGCAAGGAGCTGAAGAGGACTGGCAGGAAAACCATGGCGGTGGCCACAAGGGACAGGTTCAGGCAAGTAAAACTCACACGACCTTACATCGTGGTGCTTTGGAAAATATGCAAAGACCCATGACGGTGACAAAGCCTTTTAAATAAATAAACAAATATAGATTTTTCGGTTTCTCCTTTTTTCCCCCATCTATTGGTTACCTCTTCTCACTTGATCTGTGAACAAAACGGCATTTAATCAATGCACTGTTAAATATATACATAATATATATTGCAGATTGGCGCAATTTTGGTTAGTTTAAATATCATGGACGAAATGCTTTTTTCCCCCCCGATGAATCAATTCAACTGAAACAAGATTTTTCTTGTTTTCAACTGAAACAAGTGAATTAGTGTTTGATGCCTGTCACCTTGTTCCTGTATTCCTCAAGCATGCCTAACATGCTTGTTGTCTCGAACTAGATCATCTTCACAGCATCTGTATTGTATTGCGTCACAAGACGTGTAGTTGCTGTGAAGTTTTTGCTTCTACGTGTAGGGCTCTGCTGTTCCTTGGCAATCAGTCCTCCACATACTATTTTAGTATAGCGCTGTATGAAAAGAGTAGATCGACAGATGTGGTGTGGACTTTCATGTACACGACTATACATTTTTAAGTATTATGCATAGTAGTAATTTTATGCTCTTTAATTTGAGCATAGTTTTACTTCAAATTTCGTTACATCTTCTAAAGCACTAATTATCTAATTTATGATACATTATTATTTAAATTGTTTTCGGGCTGCTATAACCAAACTTACATGCTATTGTTACGCAGTTGTAGCAACTTCTCAATGGATGATTAGCGCTGCTTGTGGACTTCCACAAACGGGGCAATATTCTAATGACAACAACATGCTGGCCTCATTGCGAGCACATTGGTGTCAAAGTGTCCTCTTATCCCCCCAGCATTTCCTCCCATGCCAACATCATTGTGACACCTATAGCAGGTTCATCCAGTGTCCCCTGTCACTCAATCCTTGCCATAGACCTCTGCTTGACAAGTGGAGGAGAGGGCCACATGTTTACAGAATATTAGATGGCTACTAGAGGTGCTTCCTGGGTCAGTGCTGCACAGTGAGTGTGACACTGAACGTTTCCCATAGAGATACACAGATTCAATAGATCTCTATAAGAAGATGCTGATTGGCGCATTGTTTTGCCACACATGCGCAATAGCCTCCCAATGCATTCTGATGGCAAAGCATTGGGTTGGCTGAGATCATCATGCTTGATTATCTCAACCAGGGAGGCGGTGCTAGCCTTGCCATGCGATCGGAGGACCACCTAAACACACACACACATACATACATACACTGACAGATACTCACAGACTGACACAGACACATACACTGACTGTCAGACACACACACTCACAAATTGTTTGTTTTAATTGAATTTAAGTCCACCCAGCCTCCCTACCTTTGAGAGAGCTGGAGTGGATCGGCTTTCCCTGGGGTAGAGTGAGGCTGCTTTCATCTTGAAGCTCTTCTTGCTATGCTCACTTGCGCACCACTTTGAGATGCCAGGATGGAGTGATGTCATATTCTGTCTCCCGACATCACTACACGGCACACAAGGGAGCAGAGCAAGAAAATTACAACTCCCTCACCGCCTTCATTCCCAACAGCATGCCAACTGCTCATGGTCCATCCCCCCCAACCGCCTCTCTCTTTGGTCTGGTAGCACTCCTCGGAGGGTACAGGCTAACCAATACCCAGGCACCAGAACAAAATTCCTAGTCGCCATGGCGACCTGGGATATTATTGAGTCCTGGACAAGTAGATCATACTTAGGGATTGCACCATTATTTATACATAACCCACTACTTCTCAAATACATGTATCCAGACGAATATCATGCTTATTAGTGCGTCACAATACACACTGCTGCCCATGGTGGGTGGGGTCGTCAGTTATAAACAAAACTTTATTTGGGCACTCCCGTTTCACTCCAAGATATGCATCCAGTCTATTTGCTGTTGTTTTTAAAGCAAACAGAACATTTTGAACAGGATATTCTCAAGCCTGTACATCTCCAGCATCATACAACACAGCAACCAAATCACATTCTAAGTTTTGACACTGCCATGACAAAGGTTCAAAGGGGACACATTTACAGCATCCTTTACTACAGTGTGAATTGTCAGGAATAGTTATAATAAGAATTTATCATTTCAGGAAAAAAAAAAAAAACCATTCAAACTTGAAAAATGTTACATTTTTTGCCAGTTCACATTTTAGTAAATAATTCTGGTTGTCTTTAACTTTTCAGTAAACACAGCTGATTGCCTGCACAATTTGCAGCAGCAGCAAACTACTAAAATAAATAAGGCAAATTCACTAGGAAATAAATAAGATGAATTAAAACTCAAAAGCAATCATTTAATGCATTCCAAACTAAATGGAAGATATTTTAAAATAAACACTGCCCAGGCGGTAAATTAGTAATTGTGGGTCTAGTCTTGTATGTATAGGAATGCAAGGATTTTATACAAATACACATCTATTGCATTATTCGAATTGTGCTTCTCTGTATATGTAGATTTATGTATTAACTCTATGCGTTGAAACGGTTTAAGTTCTGTTTATTATCTTAACACTGTATCTATAGTAACAATCTCACAGTGGATGAATGGTTATACACAGTTATGGCACTGAAGAGGTTAAGTGCCATCAAAACCTAATAAAAGGTGCAATGTATGTGCCATATGTTCCCATTTAATCCCCTCTCCCCACAATGCCAGCCAGGGGCAACCAGCTACCCATTCCTGACTCCGGATATAGAATGCTTTGTATAGTTATTATTTAGCATTATTATGCTTATATATGTAGCTTAATATATAAGTTCCTGGCCATGATACTCACCCTGCTGGTTTTTGAGCCCTGAACAAAGTAAGACACATAGAATATTCTAACAGGATTCTAGCAGGATTTGGACGATATTTGTCGTAAAAACCTCTTTACTGTCGTTTGGTTGCAGTTTCCTCCCATGTGTCTATTTTTTTTTCTCTCTCTTTACTTTCATTTCCAGGTCTCAGACAAGGAAGGGCATTGAAGCTGAATAGAGGCTCCTCCTTCTTACCGGCTTGGATGGGTCCTAGAGAGAGAAAGCTGGACATGTCTTCCTGTTTCAACATGTATTTTACAGGCCTAGTCGATATCTGTGCTGAGCTACTCATTAGTTCCGAAGAGGCAGCATTGTATTGATAATGGGCCACATGTTTATTTGGCAGTATTAGAAAATACAACCAGTATGTTAGCTATCACAGGGTTAATTACTAAAGTGGGCAGTCAAAGGGAAATTCAAATTTTAGGTCAAAATAGAACAAGGAGAATTCCACATCTCATCTATATCTGGCCTTAAATTTGAAATATTCACTTTCAATTCTCACGTTAGAAAATAGCCCTATTTGTAGTATGAGTTGTTAGTGGAATTGTGCAGCCAAACTAAAAACTGGGAACATTTTCTGACTAGGAAAATATTTTCAAATTTGGTGATTGCGGCCTGAAATTTAAATTTTGCTTTAAATTCTCAAAAACTGCCTAAAATGTGAACAGTTGGGAGTTAAAATTGTGTTTGTAATTTTATAGCCATTGTCGTTGTTTTAATTATGCTTATTGATCACGTATTGCACAGCCTGACCACACTGTGAATTGCAGGATCCCTAATCGAAGTCCAGGACTGGAACATGCATGTATTGGTTGCCAGAGACTGATGTGAGTGACACTGCAGAACTGTGGCTGCTGCCATTAACTCTTTCCCTGTGTTATTTCCCCTATTTTTCGCTCCTTCAAATGACCTCTGTAGGCACCATAACTACTTAAACTGCTTGAAGTGGTTAAGGTGCCTGGAGTCTGTGGGCATTTGGGAAAGATGTCCCAGCAGTCTGCAGCCCAGCTCCATTACAATATGGCAGAGGTGATGCTGTGCTCCTACTCATAACAGTGATAGGGGCAGTGATTGGTTGAGAGTGCACAGCTGATGCCCTCACTGTCCACTACCCTGGTATGGTGTAAAGTGGCGCATCGCTCCACCTCCAATATTTTGTAATGGGCGCCAGGCTGCTGGGGCCCAAACATCTCTGCTAAACACGAACTGGCACATAATTTGACCAGAGCTGGCCAGTCACAAGAAAAGAAGTTACATTTTTACGAATAATCTAAGTTGCATTCACCATGTGGTCAGTCAGACAATCAGGAGGAGGCTCCTCCTTACTCTAATTGGATATTCAGTGCTTTTCTCAGAACTATGGCAAAGAGTGGCGATTGTCACAAATGGCTTAGTGGAGCTGTGCTGAGGAGATTTTCTTGAGGCTGGATTAGAGGAAAGTAAAATGTTTTCTTTACAGGAATGGGGACAGGTGGGAAGCAAAATCCAAAAAGACTATGACACATTCAAGTATTAAAAATAAATGTACGCTTAACCCCTTAAGGACCAAACTTCTGGAATAAAAGGGAATCATGACATGTCACGTGTCCTTAAGGGGTTAAAGGACCACTATAGGCACCCAGACCACTTCAGCTCAATGAAGTGGTCTGGGTGCCAGGTCCCTCTAGTGTTAACCCTGCAGCTGAAAACATAGCAGGTGCTTGCCGCGCGAGGGAGCCCGGCGCTGGAGAAAGGTAAGTGTTTTAACCCCTTCAGCCCAGCGGGAGTGGGACCATGAGGGTGGGGCGTCCTAAAACCTTATAGTGCCAGGAAAACAAGTTTGTTTTCCTGGCACTATAGTGGTCCTTTAAGTGTTCCTTAAAAGTCATTCACATTAACTATTGAAAGCTCAAAAAAAGGATATTAGATCCCATTGTACAGCGCTACGGAATTTTGCTGGCGCTATATAAATAATAAAATAATTATAATAATAATAGAAACTGAAGTGAAATCAATCAATAAATTGATTATTTTGTGTATCTGCCCCTGGCCAAATTAAAGAAACAGTGCGTGCACGCACCCTGAAGTAATTCACACCAGACACAAGTTTGAGGTTAATGAAGAACTTGAGGAATGTTTATTCAGAGGGGCAGGCGACCCCTTATAAAGTACAATTACATCATAAGCATTGTCAGAGATAACACTGATTTATACATCAATAATTGGTTAGGGGTTAAGTGGTTGATTCATTGCACATCCTACCGGGTGTGATGTCACTGGTACCTTGCGGGTCTCCCCCAGATTCCAGCGCCATCTTGTTAGTGAGGGTATTATTCGATGACTAAAGGGAAACTCCCTGGCCCTAGCGGCCATTTTAAGTAAATCATATAAAACGATAAATGCTGATTGAGAGCTATATAAGGTAAATAGACATTTTACTTCTTTAAAGAAATCAGGATAATATTTCATTTCCACAACAGAAACCCTAGAATAGAGACCCTTGGGCATTGTCAGATGGGGACATTTAAAGTTGCCAGAAAGCTGAATTCTGCTAGCTGAATTCTGCTGCCTGACTTGTTGGACTCCATATACCTCCGTGTACTCAATCAACCACCCAATGGGATAACATGTCCTGTTCAACACTAAAATTATATAGGACAATATACATACAGTATATATATATTAGCAGACATCTCTATTAGGACATCCAACACCTTACTGCCAGGGCCAGATTAAGAGCCCAGTGGGCCTGGTGCTGACAATTATGACGGGCCTAATTACAGGATCATATCAACCAAAAAGAGTAAAACACCCCCAAGCGTCATGTATCTGATGGAGATGGTGCTGGAGAGACAGAAAACAGCAGCTATAAGAAAACACATGCCCTAGGCTAATCTCTCACTAATTTATGTTTTCATCTTTCAAGTAAATCCAGAACCCCTAACAGCAGTGTCCAGTGAGGCAGGAAGTCAATGGGCACGGTAAAAGGGTGTGCCACTGACACAAATCACGTAACCTGCAAAGAGGGGCGAACATGCCCAAAAAGAGGACATGTCTGCCCAAAGAATTAGGCCAGCCTTGCATGAATGCATGTCGGGCTGCCTGCCAATCATGCAGCTGGCCAACTAAGGGCATACTATGCAGACAGCACCCTGAGCTTGGCATAAATGCATCTAATGATGCGCTCGCTCAACGCTTTCTAAGGACTGTCCCCTAGCACTCGCTGGTCAACTTGTCTCCTTACCTTCTTACTAGCAGGCAGAAGCTCCTGGTATATAGTCTGGGACAGAGAAAAGCTGTATGTAGTGAGTGTAGAAGAAAGGGAACATTGTTAGAGTGTTAGAGTGACCAAAGTCACCATTACCTAAAAGGATCACTATAGGGTCAGGAACACAAACATGAATTCATGACCCTATAGTGTTAACACCACCATCTAGCCCCCCTAGACTCTGCAGGCTGTTTGCCTCAGAAAAGCAAGCAGTCTGCTGACATCATCAGAAGTGGTAGCCTGATCCAATGACAGTGCTTCCCCATAGGATTGGCTGAGACTGACAAAGAGGCAGATCAGGGGCAGAGCCAGCATGATTCAAACACAGCCTGGCCAATCAGCATCTCCTCATAGAGATGAATTGAATCAATGAATCTCAATGAGGAAAGTTCAGTGTCTGCATGCAGAGGGAGGAGACACTGAATGTGTGGATGCATTTTAGGCAGCCATGACCCAGGAAGGATCTCTAACAGCCATCTGAGGACTGGCCAGTGAAGTTATCACTAGGCTGTAATGTAAACACTGCATTTTCTCTGAAAAGACAGTGTTTACAGCAAAAAGTCTGACGGTAATGATTCTACTCATCAGAACAAATACAATAAGCTGTAGTTATTCTGGTGACTATAGTGTCCCTTTAACTATATTCATTGTCAGCCAGTCCACACGAGTTTTGTTCCCATATATCCCTCTTAAGTTTCCATACTTAAGTAAGAGTATGTGAAAAGTAGTTAGGGTTGCCACCTTTCTTGTAAAAACATACCGGCCTTGCTAATTTGCATAATTAAATATGTATGGGTGACATCACATGATGTAAATCACAAGGAGTGACATAAGAGAAAATGCTGTAAAATCACCAAAAATCTACTTAGTTTGATTCTGCTGTATAGATGGATTCCTCCAAGTGCCCCATGTCTCCCAGTGCCCCCATGTGTCGATTACTCCAGGTCTCAGTGTTTCTATGTATCAGTGTCTCAGTGCCCCATGTCTCCCAGTGTCCCCTAGTGTCGTGTCCCCAGGTCTGTATCACAGTGTATGTATCACAGTGTCTCAATGCCCCATGTCTCCCTGTGTCCCCATGTATCCCAGGGTCCCCATGTCACTAGGAAGACGGGGAGACCTGGGGACACGGGGAGACCTAGGGACACGGAGACACCAGTGACACTGGGAGACTAGGGGACTCTGGCTGGGACACATGGGGACACTGGGAAAATAGGGGACACTTGAAGACATGGGGACACAGACACCAGGGACACAGACTCTAGAGACACTGGCTGGGGGGCATGGGGACATTGAGACATGGGGGCACTGGGAAACATGGGGACACTGAGACACCAGGGCCACAGACACTAGGGACACTAGCTTGGAGACATGGGGACATTGAGACACTTGAGGCACTGGGAGACATGGAGGCACTAAGAGACATGGGGACAGTGAGACACTGGCAGACTGGGGGCACTGGGAGACTAGGGGTCACTGAGACACCAGGGACACTGGCTGGGAGACATGGGGACACTGAGAAACATGGGGACTCTATGTCCCCATGTGTCTCTGTGTCATAATGTCTCCCAATGTCCCTTAGTGTCTCAGTGTATGTCTCCTTGCAGCCTTTCCCCCCATTCCTTACTTCCCTGAGCTGTAGGTTGTCTCTGCAGGGTGCGAGTTGCTGTCTGGACTCTCTGTAGCTGCACCCCTGCAGATCAGTGAGTAGAGATAGGCAGGGAGGGATATGCTGGAACTTCCTATCCCTGCCTGTCTCCACACACAGCGACCCCTACTGGCCAGTGCTGGTATTGCATAGTAAACTCTTGTTTATACTGAGAAAAATACCAGCATTTGTATTGCCAGTATCACTGTAATATTGGCACCAGCCAGGCAGCCTCAAATACTGGCTGTGCCAATAAAATAAAAGCCAGGTGGAATCCCTAAGAGTAGTGTGTAAAAAAAAAAAAAATGTAAAAAAAAATGTAATTTTTTTTTTTTTTTTTTTTTAAATCAGTGGGCCTATTCCATGGGCCTGGGCCTGGAGCTGCAGCTCCATCAGCCCCTATGTTAATCCGGCCCTGCTTACTGCCTAATGGAAAGCCAATAGCTAATGTCAGAAATACATTTAGGACATATTAAGCAAGCATGATGGGTCTATATCCAATAAGGAGTTTTTGAAAAGTGCCCTGAATTCTTATTAGATGATCAGCCTCTCTGCAACATATCCAACCTTTCCTACAGTGAATTGCCTAAAAACTTTACCATTTGGATTCAATTCAACTACTACTCAACATTTAGCGAATAAATGTCAATATATAAAAAGTATCCAAGCAGGTCAACAAATGTTCTCAGGTTATTTTTGGCTTAGGTAAGATTAGGTAATTCGCTTTATATTTATTTGGGGATTTATGAGTTAATCTTCAAACTAGCAAATTGAAATCCGAATAGTATAATTTTGCCTAAAATAGCCAAGCTGTGACTATAGCTAAGCTGAAGATTTTTTTATCTGTTTACCTTTATTTTTCAATAAAGGGAAGGAAATTGCAGAACTAATCGTGATATACACAACACTCCCCATCGGTCCTTACTATAACAATAGAGTTATTTAAAAATCAATAATTGATACTGCACTAAATTTTTTTTTCAAAGAATATAAAGTTATATTTAATGAATAGTAAATTTCATAGTTATGTCTTCAGATATATACAAAAAATGTAGACAATACTCTAAAGCGAATAAATCCCATAGAAACCAGTGTAATTTCATGTGCAAAAAAGGATCATAACAAGAGCTGACTCATAGATATACAGTAAGTATAAAATTCTGTAGTTTCAAGGAAAATTTCATATATGAGTGCAGTATCAATTATTGATTTTTGATTACTAGGAGGTTTTTGGGCCACCTGGATACTTTGCACCATGTACGGATAAAAGAGTGCCTGTATATGTGATTTTTTAAGAGATGTTATATATTTATGTTTGCAACACACCACCTGTCCATATGGACCAGCCTTCCACTATGCTGGGGAATATAATCACTGCAATTCTAAATAGAATACTTTGACATTCAATGGGAAGGTTTGGGGTAAAGTAGCTGACCTAGAAAAACTCAGCAATAATCACAGCTTGGCTATTTTAGCCTAAATTCTGATTTCAAATAATTATTTTTGGGAGTTCGGTGAACACCACCACCCATGCATGGGCTTTGCTGTAACACTGTCCATGACCACAGCCTTGCGTAATGCTATGACGTCATTAACTTCCTAGAACGCCGCCTCGCATGGCAGTCACCAAGATGGCGGAGCGCTAGAAAATTCAAAGTTCGCAACTACCCACAGAGCGCGGACCTGTCTCCGGCGCGCAAGGCCTCACGGGAGCTGTAGTCCGCGTCTTCAACACACCGCAGCGCTTCTTGGCAGTCTACCCATCACTTCGAACTAAAACAACCGTGAGGCATTGCGGGGCGCGGTCATTGTGAGGAAATCTGCCGGTTCGTGGGGAAAAAAAAAAAAAGACGTTTCGCCCACAACAGCGTGTGCATTGACAGGCTCCAGTTCAACGGCCGGTATTCAAACAGCGGTTTAACGGTAGGTACGGCTTTAAAACGGTATCCCGGGTCAGCTCTATCCTGCTGTGTCTACAATGTGTTGTCCTTATTTACTAAGAATATAATCATAATAATGTAATGGGAGAAAAGAACAAACAGCTTTCAGACCTTAATAACCGAGTAAATAAACCTAATCCTCAAATCAGTTACTGTCCCAGATCGGTTTAGACTAAAAATATCGATTTGGATTTTTAGTGAATAGCCCCATCGCTGGTGCCTTTGGCGGGATGTCCTCTCAGGCTGTCACTTTAAATGGGCTCTGCTGGGCTGCATTGCTCTCAGACTGACTGTCTGTAATACAGGGTTATTATACACATCATATAATATTACAGACTGGGTTATTATTCTGATCATATATTATTACAGACTGGGTTATTATTCTGATCATATATTATTACAGACTGGGTTATTATTCTGATCATATATTATTACAGACTGGGTTATTATTCTGATCATATATTATTACAGACTGGGTTATTATACTGATCATATAATATTACAGACTGGGTTATTATACACATCATATAATATTACAGGCTGGGTTATTATACTGATCATATAATATTACAGGCTGGGTTATTATACTGATCATATAATATTACAGGCTGGGTTATTATACTGATCATATAATATTACAGGCTGGGTTATTATACTGATCATATAATATTACAGGCTGGGTTATTATACTGATCATATAATATTACAGGCTGGGTTATTATACTGATCATATAATATTACAGGCTGGGTTATTATACTGATCATATAATATGGCTGGGTTATTATACTGATCATATATTATTACAGACTGGGTTATTATACTGATCATATATTATTACAGACTGGGTTATTATACACATCATATATTATTACAGACTGGGTTATTATACACATCATATAATATTACAGACTGGGTTATTATACACATCATATAATATTACAGACTGGGTTATTATACACATCATATAATATTACAGGCTGGGTTATTATACTGATCATATAATATTACAGGCTGGGTTATTATACTGATCATATAATATTACAGGCTGGGTTATTATACTGATCATATAATATTACAGGCTGGGTTATTATACTGATCATATAATATTACAGACTGGGTTATTATACTGATCATATATTATTACAGACTGGGTTATTATTCTGATCATATATTATTACAGACTGGGTTATTATACACATCATATAATATTACAGGCTGGGTTATTATACTGATCATATAATATTACAGGCTGGGTTATTATACTGATCATATAATATTACAGGCTGGGTTATTATACTGATCATATAATATTACAGGCTGGGTTATTATACTGATCATATAATATTACAGGCTGGGTTATTATACTGATCATATATTATTACAGACTGGGTTATTATACTGATCATATTATAATAGACTGGATTATTATAGTGATCATATTATTACAGACTGGATTATTATAGTGATCATATTATTACAGACTGGATTATTATAGTGATCATATTATTACAGACTGGATTATTATAGTGATCATATTATTACAGACTGGATTATTATAGTGATCATATTATTACAGACTGGATTATTATACTGATCATATATTATTACAGACTGGGTTAATACACATCATATATTACAGACTGGAATATTATATTCATCATATATTATTACAGGCTGGGTTATTATACTGATCTTATATTATTACAGACTGGGTTATTATACACATCATATAATATTACAGGCTGGATTATTATATTCATCATATATTATTACAGACGGGATTATTATACTGATCACATATTATTACAGGCAGGATTATTATACTCATATATTATTACAGACTGGGTTATTATACTCATCATATATTACAGGCTGGATTATTATACTGATCATATATTATTACAGGCTGGATTATTATACTGATCATATATTATTACAGGCTGGATTATTATTCACCAAAGCATGAACTGTAGGAAAATATAATAAATTCAGACATGCCGAGTTATTCACTAAAGTGAGAATTCAAAGTGAATTTAAAATTTAATGCCGAAATGGTAAAATAAGTCCTCTATTCTTTCAGTTCAGTTCCCTTATTCTAAAGTGTGACATTCTCCTAGAATTCACGGTGAATTCTCACTTTAGTGAATTGCCCACTATCTGGGCAAAAATAGTAAATTTGGAAAGAGTATCCATCCAGATAAACTCTGTTTTCAGGTTTGGTGCTATGCTTAACTTCTTAACTTTATATTTATTGGGGGATTTATTCATTAAAATTCAGTTAAAAGTAGAGAACTGAGATCCGATCCGAATAATATAATGCAGCCTAAAATAGCCACGCTGTGACTGAGCTGAAGCTGAAGATTTAATTTTCAATCCAGATTTCAATTCACTACAGTTCAGTAAATAAACTAGAGGACAGGGTTGGCACAAGGCAGGGAGCAGCGATGGAGGACCCCATATTTGTTACTATACTTTATTATTATTTAGGTGCTGTGCGAGGTAAGAAGTCAAACTGTTCAATAATCCTTTGACTACTTATAATGAGGGGGTGTGAGGACACCTCACTGTAGTGGTTATGGCCCTTGGAGTTTTCCTTTAATTAGTTGTCTGATTTTTCCAAAAGATAGATCCACAAATGTTGAACTAAATCTGTCTTAAAGGGACACTGTAGGCTCATTGAAGTAATCTGGGTGCAATGTCCCATGTGACCCTGCAATAGTAATTATTGCAGTTTCTTAGAAACTGCAATAATTACCCTGCAGGTTAACTCCTCCTCTTGGTGGCTGTCTAGCTTGACTGTACCTTTGCACAAGTAAAGGATATATTGCACAAGACTACAAGCTCCCTGAGTGCATTTCTCTGGGACGTTATGTATATTATGCTGTTTTGGGCACTCTATGATAAGTCACCCCCCTTTTATGAGATGGAAAATGCTTAAAAAATAGTCTAAAACTTTACCAGCACTAGTCAAGGATCTACCGTATCCTGGCATCACACCGTGTTACTTACTTCATCTCCTTGGTCCAATCAAATGCTTCTCTTATAGAAGCATTTGATGGGACTGTTTGATCGTTTTACCTCCGAGCCGGTCAGGGGAAAGAGTAGAGGAGTCTTTAAAAAAATAAATAAAATAAAAGGATCCTTACAGGTATCTATACAAAACAGAAAACGAAAAAAAATAATGAAATTACTTGCCTTTTCTCCCATGCTGCGACCCCTTCTCGAGTTTCGTAATTCTGGATGCATGCCAATCCAGTGCTCCTTATAAAGGAGGATTGGGGAATGTAGGCACCTGCGTGGCACTCGCCTCAATGCGCTTCCTATGATTCCTCCATAAAGAATCATTGAATACAATGATAATCTATGGTCAAGTGTTAAGACACTGCGCAAGTGATGACACAGCATGTTACGGTATGAGTCGAGAAGAGGGAGAGAAGGTCTCTCATATCGAGAGACCTTGGAGGTTTGACTTGAAGCTACACTTCCAAGCCTTCTAACTAGTTTAGTATTAGGTTTTGAGAGGGGTAGCAGGTTCGGCAGTACTGCAGGTACTATAACTACTTCAATAAAATGTCTCCAGTGTCCAATTAAATTAAAGCAGGAGTGGAGGGGTGATGGACGCTTTTTCTTGCATGCACTGCCTGTAGGGAGAAGCTAATTATGTCCGTTGCCAGAATGCAGTGCACGTTGACGTCTGATGTATTTTTTTTATGAATTGGGAGATACTGATTGGCTTAGAGTGTCAACTAACCTCTCTAGCCAATTGGAGAAGCCGTATGCCGCTTGGGAAAGGGAGATCCGATGCTGGAGAGGAACCCTTGAAGTTAAGCTGTTCAAGAACGGTTTAATCCCATTCAGCTAAGAAAGCGCCAGGTACCTCCTGACACTATGATAACTTAATTTCGATTAAGTTATATTATGGTGCCTGGAGTGTTCCTTTCAGGACTATGTTTATAACTCCTTCAAGGACCACTATAGGCACCCAGACCACTTCAACTCAATGAAGTGGTCTGGGTGCCAGGTCCCTCTAGTTTTAACCCTGCAGCTGAAAACATAGCAGTTTCAGAGAAACCGCTATGTTTCACTGAGGGTTAATCCAGCCTCTAGTGGCTGTCTCACTGCAAATCACAGTGAGAAGACACTGGCCGTCCATAGGAAAGCATTGAGTAATGCTTTCCTATGGCTAGTTTGAATGCACACACGGCTCTTGCATTCGGATCTGACTTCGGCAGGGGGTGGAGAGTTCCCCAGCACAGAGGGAGCCCGGCGCTGAAGAAAGGTAAGTGGCTGAGGGGGTTTTAACCCCTTCAGCTATGAGGGTGGGGGGGACCTAATGACCCTATAGTGCCAGGAAAACGAGTTTGTTTTCCTGGCACTATAGTGCTCCTTTAAGGATCAAAATCCTGCTTATTTGGAAATGGCAGTCCTGCAAATGAGTTAGACATTCAGTTTTGAAAAAGGATCATTCAAGATTAGGTTGTTCCTTAAAAGTCAAGGGTTTTAAAATATTTCCTTTGCTATTATTTTATTATCATTATGTACATCTGTGCTCGCTGGCACTGACATCGACATCTCTAAGCAACACGCGCTGCAAAACGCTGTGCCAATCAGTATCTCCTCATAGAGATGCATTGAATCAATGCATCTGTATGGCGAACGTTCAGCGCCTCCAGTCAGAGCATGGAGATGCTGAATGTATGTCCTGCATACTGTGCAGCACTGATATAGAAAGTACTTTAGTGGCCGTCTGAGTGACTGAGCGTTACTAGGCAGCAACCTAAACCCTGCCTTTTCATTGAAAAGTCTGCAGGGACAGGCAGTAAACACCAGAACCACATTAAGCTGTAGTGGTTATGGTGTCTATAGTGTCCCTTTACGAATTGCATTTTTGTCGTTGAAAATAAAGCTTTGTTTGATTTTAAAAAAGCCTATATACTGTGTCCCTATAACCCCTTAATAACATATCTTGGATGTCCTGGCACATCATCATGTCATTGTTTTGGTTAAATTGTGAGGCGTGATATTGTTGAATTAAATCTAAGCAACATTTGTAAACATTGATCACATCTGAATACTTATAATTATCACTCTTTTTCATAGGTAGGACTACTGGTAGCTTATTTTTAGAAGATGACTATATAGCATTTACCTGTAAATGTAAGGGTGTTAACACCTGTTGAACAGGTTATGTTGTTGTGGTTTTTTATTCTGACTTTTGCTTTATCACAGTAATCGGAGATCATGGCATCTGACGACATCTCAAAGTTAGCCGATTCTCTGGCAAAAACCCAGGTTGGTGGGGGAGAGCTGAGCTTTAAAGGCAAAACCTTGAAACTTAACACTGCCGAGGATGGTAAGCATATTCTGTTATGCTTTTTTGTGAGAGTGTTTTATCTGTTCTAGATCTGACAATCGGACAACAACATTGTTAATTTGTCACACCAAGTTATGCACTGTATTATTATATTTTTCCCTCTTCCATAGCTTGTTGTATGTTTCTGCCCTCTGACATGCCAAGGGAATTTGTTTGCCTTTTGAAATTCACAATTTCATTAAATTTATTTGTAAAGAGTTGCAATGGTGTTAGGGTCATCCTTGTAAAATGAAAGGCTCAAACTGACGTATTGGTAGTTCAATTATTTTGGAAAGCATTTAAATTGTACCTGTCATGCTACACACAACTTTGACTTTTTTTTTGTTGTTTAATTAAAATAGCATGCCATTCTACATATACATTGTGCTTGCAGATTTTTTTTTAGCAAAATAGATTGGGAGAGAAAAACTATTTAAAACAAGGTCTTTCTCCCACCTGTCATTTTGAACAATTCACTTGACAGTTTTACTTTAAGAAACATTTACCTAATTCCATACCAACCCATTATGTTGTAAGTTGATGTGTAGTGGAGCTGTGGTACCCTCGACAAGTACCTCTGCTAAGGACCTCTCCCTGATTCTGCAAAGTAGTTGGGAGATTATAGCCCTCACCCAAACATCAGCCAAGACTTGATGAAGGGTGAAAATAGTGAATACTTTATTGAACAAAACACTGGCTTATATACACACACACACACACACACACCCAGCATGGGGTCTCCAGCAAAAAAATAGGTAAGCCCGCCTAGGTGCCTCTGTCTGTGAAATAATTGCAACATACACCGCTTAATTCAGTGAACGCCTTAATGCTGTCACACTGGTGCATGCCGAACACTGTGTGTGTGTATATATGAAACCAAGACGGCTGCACTCACCTGAACATGCATACATTATAGGATGCTGCTGGGGACAATATATACAAAATACAGAATCCAGTGCACTCGCTTATTCACTAAACAATGATTTCAAATCTCACAGATTGTTATAGTTTTATTTAAAAACACCTCACCTAGGCAAAAAATAACGACAGGCTGTTGAATTATTAGAAAAAAATGCTCACCCGAGGTGTGCATTATTTTTTTTCCTAATAATTCAACGGCCTGGAGTCAATTATTCCGCTTATACTACAGTTACCACACCATGAAACATTGTTAAGATTATGTATTTCAAAACATTTGTCACACACGTTAGTATAATTTCCGGGGGCGGGGCTAGTGATAGATGTGACCACGCAGTCGGCGCCATCTTGGATTTGGGCGTGATTCCTGGAAGACCTGGGGGAGCGGTTGCCGGCTCGCCGACGAGCAGGTAAGCTCGTGTTGTCGGCGAGGTTGTGCCGGTCGGGCACGGCCGTGTGACTCGGCGGGCCGGCGACCGCAACAGGAAGGCTGTGCAAGTCACGTGCAGGGAGGTGTGACTAGGGTTCATAAACAAAGGGATTTAACTCCTAAATGGCAGAGGATTGAGCAGTGAGGCTGCAGGGGCATGTTCTACACACCAAAACTGCTTCATTAAGCTAAAGTTGTTCAGGTGAATATAGTGTCCCTTTAACCCCTTAAGGACACATGACATGTGTGACATGTCATGATTCCCTTTTATTCCAGAAGTTTGGTCCTTAAGGGGTTAAAACGCTCTTGTATGTAGGACTAATTTCTTACTCAACTGTAATGCGGTCAAGACCTGTCTGGAACTACTTTAGCCGTGCGTCTCCCTGAAAATAATGCACACCTTAGAACATTCGTCAACCAATCAGATTGAAGCATTCAACAGCCCTGTAGTATAAGATCATATATTTCATAAGCCTGCCACAACGTCACTGTACCCCATTCTTGTCAGGTCCTACTCTAGCAGCCTAATGCCTGCCCTTATAAAATCAATTCACTTACTTGGGAACTACTTCCTCCTGGGACTCTCTGCAAGTCAAGGCTAAATAGGATCCTGGAATGAGGCACCTGTGACAGGGAGGGGTGCAAAACCAAGGAGTTGGCCTGGACTCCCAAATATATAAATGAAACCAAGAGGGCTGCACTCACCTGAACATGCATACATTATAGGGTGCTCTATATTTAACCCTGTAACTTTCTAAATCCTGTACATGGTGGGTACTGTTATACTCAGGAGACTTTCCTCAATACAAATATTTGTGTTTCTGAATCGTAAAACGCATCACAACTATGATCTCCTCAGTAAAAGTGCAGTTTTTTGGTTTCCTGGGCTACCATACGGTCTCAAAGGCAACATAACCAATCTGGCAAATTTCAGTGTGCAAAAACGGAAATAGACCAGCTTTATAGTTGACCCTGCAACTTTCCAAAACAGCATGAAACCTGGACGTGGAGGGTACTGTTGTACTTGTGACCCATTATTGGATACATGTGTGTGTGTATATATGTGTATGTGTGTGTGTGTGTATGTATATATATATATATATATATATAATGTGTGTATTGGAAGGCTTGGCCTGAAGTTGTGGGAGGGGCTATGTGCCTTTAAAAGGGACCCCCTCCTTCCCTACATTACCTGATTGGTCCAGACGTACTGCTGTTCGGGTTCGTACAATCACTTTCGTGTTTCCTGCATGGGAGCCTGATCGTGGCCTTCAGTCCTCCGGGCAACTCGATCCAGCCAATACCACCCGCCACGGAACGGTCGTTTGCCGCTCAAACAGTGAGTGAGTATACAGACTGGTACAATAGTACACCGTCTTTATCTTACCAGGGAACCAGCCGAGCCACCGAGGTCCCTGGCACCGACACATGTAACCCCGGGCATAAGAGAGACCTCCCACGGACTCACTACGGGTCACCGAGGTCTGTAGTATTGTCGCATACTGGCTTCTCCCCGATCGCATGCCGCGTCCGGCATGGTTCGAAATAGATGTTAACCCCTTAAGGACAGAGCTTCGGAAGCTTGTCTTTCACTTTGTGACAACGGCATTTTTTGCTGTTTGCGTTCAACTGCACTTTGCATTTGACTAATTTATTGCACCGACGCATATTATATACCGTTTTTTAAAGGACAGAAAGGGCTTTCATTTGATGTAACATATATATATATATACATGCTTATTTATTATAAAAAAAAATACAGAAAAATGCAAAAAAAATGAGAAATTTTTTTTTTTTACAGTTTTTGCAATAATAATGTGTGCCTAATTAGTGCAGGTTAAGGAAAGTAATTAAAAATAAATTCATTTAGTTGTTCTGATTTACAGAATATATAATGTGTCTGGGATTTTCAGTTTTTTTTGGTAGTTACAGGTCACAAAGCACAAGGAGTAAAATAAACTTTTAATATGGAGCGATTTTAGAATTTGGTATGTTTGTCTTGTAAGCTTTATAGCCATAAAAGAAAACAAAATTGCCACACAAAAGTATATATTTATATAAAGTAGACGCCACAGGCTATTTACCTAAGGTTGTTTTGACACTTTCTACGTAGCCATTTTACCGCCAACCTCTGCTAAATATTGGAGTAAAATTGTGTTTTTTGGGGGTTTTCGCACACAAACTTATAACAAAGAACTTCTCATGTGTATTTTGTAAAGTTGGTGTGTGCTATTCCTGTACAAAGTTTTATTATGTGTTCAGTTACTTCTGCTGAGTACAACGGTACCCCCATTGTATGTCTTTGGCACTATTTCGTGAAGCTACAGTGCCATATAGGAGACCTGTCCTTTTCAGTATTCACAGTAGAATTTTGAGAGACGGATTTAATGAGCCTATGCTTCCATTTGGGGTATTATAACAGTTTGACTGTTCAAAAAAAACCCACAAAGGCCTACCATTTGTAAAAGTAGACACCCCAGGGTATGTCATAAGGTGCATATTGTGCCTTAACATGCCCCCATTTTTTTACCATTACATGCCAAAGTATGTGGTAAAAAATAATTTTGTGCATTTTTTACATACGGATTGCATTTTTGCTGGGCATTTTGTATATTTCATGTGTGCCACTAAGTTCAAACCCCCCAAATTATGCTCAGCTAAGTCTTCTGAGTAAAAGGACACCCCCATTGTATGTCTATGGCACTATTTCGTGAAGCTACAGTGCCATATAGGAGACCAAGCCATATCAGTTTTTACCGAACTTTGAATTTTGACGCCGGGCCTAAGTGCAATTTCCAAGCATCTTCGCAGGTTTTAAATTCAAACTACCTCACAAAGGCCTACCATTTCTTAAAGTAGACACCCCAGGGTATTTCAAAAGGCATATTTTGAACCTTAGCGTGGGATCATTTTTCCGCTAGCTTGTACCAGGTGTAGTGGTAATGAGCGTTATTAAATGTATTTTTTTACTTTTTAAAACTTTTTTTACTTTTTAAAACTATTTTTTAAACTTTTGTTTTGCTTATTCATTTTTTTAGTTTCCTAAACTTTCGTAAAACTTTTTTTTACAGATTTAACATTTTTCTAAGCTTTTTTTTTCCGTTAACCCCTAACTAGCAGTAAGCAGCACTAACAGTAAATTCCCCATTTTCCCATAACTCCCACCCACCCCAGCTAGCAAAATATTTAATTATACAATATTTAAATTAGGTAATTAAATAAATTTAGCCCCTGAGGGTTAAAAAATAAATAAAAGTTAATCGTCAGGGGTTAAAAAAAAATTAGATCACAGTATAATACTGTGATCTGTATTTTGATCACTGTAGGCAGTGATCGACTGGCAGGGAAGGGGTTAATTTTTATTTGGACTGGGTAAAGGGTTTATTTTTTTACATTTTTTACTTAAACGTTATTAAAACTTTTTTTAACTTAATTTTTTAACTTTTTAAAGCTTATTTTTGAACTTTTTTTTTTTAACGTTAACCCCTAGTTAGCCTAATCCTAAATCCCCCAATTCCCCACTAACTTCCACCCTCCCCAGCTAGCTAAATTTATAACTTTAAAAAATTTAAATTAATTAATAAAATAAATTTAACCCCTGAGGGTTAAAAAAATAATAATTAACCCTCAGGGGTTAAAAAAAAAAAATCAGATCATAGTAAAATGTAATCCCTGCCAATTGATCACTGTAGTCAGTGATCAATTGGCAGGGAAGGGGTTAATTTTATATTAAAATGGGTAAGGGGGGGGTAAAAGGGGGTGGGATTTTAATTTAACTTTATTGTTTTGTCACCAGGGGGCAGGATCACTGAAGATCCGGCTCCCTGCACTTCACACAGAACCAGGAAGTGCAGGGAGGCGGAGGTGAGTATAGAGAGCACATGTGCCCGCTCTGGCATGCTGTCAGAGCGGGCACATGTACTCTGACAGCCCGATCCGGTGCTCCCGGTCTGCCTCTAATGCAGAGGCAGACCGGAGCACCATTAACCCCACGATCGCCGCGATTGCGGCGATCTGGGGTTAATTTTAACGGGTGACGGACGAGGTCCGTCACTCGTCATTAAGGCAATCCCCTGAGTGACGGACCTCGTCCGTCACTCGTCGTTAAGGGCTGGTTTTACGGCCGTCGTTTTCCTTCAAAGCCGTGTTATGCTCCCTAAACAACGGCTTCTATCCGGTCTGATCACAGCAGACGTGTTTTACTGTTCACTCTCTGCCTGCCTCTTTCCGTCAGGCGGGCAGAGAGTCGAGCACATCAAGAGTAGTGCCAGTCTCTTCACTCTCAGCCAGGTCATGGCCACTCAAGTACTACCAAACAAACCACTTATAGAGGCTAGTTCTATGCTTGATACCATGTCATGTAAATGTATACATTAAGTTGTTACTAATTTTCGGAATACGTTGAAAGCAGCGTTGAATAATTTTGGGGAGTATTTCCCTCTGATGCCAGGTATATGTCCTGTATTAACATACCCTCTCATTTTGGCGGGATAAGATGGCGACACCTGGTTACCCAGGTTACAGAACAGCATATCTCCACTAGATGGCCTTGTTTCATATGTTTTCAAATTGCTATTACTGTATTCTTTGCATGTTATATACATAGTGTCATGTATTAACTCTTAAAGTTTCCCTGAAGGATGGTAATGCCTTCTTTTTAGTATGAGGGCTAGCATTTTCCCTGGTTGCATTAGGTTGTCTTTTTAACTCCGTGTTTGTCGGTTTGATCTCCAGGTCTGCTTTTCGTGATTCATAGAACTAATCAGAGCCCACAAGTGTTTTGTTCCTACTAGCTGGTACGTGCATTAGGTAACAGTTGCGCATTTCTTAAATCATGTGTATTACGGCAACCTCAGTTATCGGGTGTATAAGTGTACACAACTGGTCACCAGGTTACAGAGCAGTATATTGCCACCAGGTGGCATTGTTACGTACATCTTCAAATAAGCAATTACTGTATCCTTAGTATGCTATATAATTATTTTGGTTTCTTGAAATCTTAAAGGTTCCCTGAAGGAGGCTAGTGCTGTCTTTCAGTATGAGGGGCTAGCATTTTCCCTGGTTACATTAGGTTGTCTATTTAACTCACTATTTGTCAGTGGTGTTTTTATAGACCTGATCAGAGGTCACGAGTGTTTGGTTCCAATTGGTACGTGCATTTGTAACAGTTACGCGTTCTTAAACCATGTGTATTACTGCAACCTCAGTTATCTGGAACTTAAGGGTACGCTAGTTTTGGAAACTTTACTGAGCAGACTGTTACTACACCATACAATAACACCATTTAGCGTGTGTTACAGATTCAAGGCTCCAAGCTTAGACAATTTTGGCTTGTAAAAATCATAGATTTTGCTGTTCCAAGCTCAGACAACCTGACACGTCACCTAAAAGTCATAGGTGGGTAGGCCGTAATTTCATAAGACTACGGATGGTGGGGGCTTTCAGCAGGACGGGGTATGTCATACAAACATACATATTTAACCCCATATTTAACTTCTTTCTATTCCATTGTTCACCTTTTTGGCTTAGGCCTCCCTCCCTAGCAGGAAACTACCGCAGGGCAGATCTAAGCATACACTTGACCAACAGGTACATTGCTCCCGCTCCATTACTCTGGTTTAAGGTATAGGGAACCAACTATAAACGGTTGGTTAATGGCCATCTAGGTAGTTTGCCCAGGCATTCTCCGCTGTAGAGATAGTGGTCCCGCGAGGCCAACACCCACCCTCCACGCAAGAGGTAATACGCCCCACGTGCCAAATCATAACTAGCCGCCTTGCTTGTTGCATAGAAAGGGCCTCACTTGTCACAACCTCACTCCAGTCGATTAATACCTTTCCCCGAGAGGCCAACAGCCCGCAGGACACTTCTCGTGCCAATCCATAGGTAGAGCCTCTCAAGCCACTTGGCAACTAGTAGGGACTCACTTGTCACCTACCTAGCGAATTTTTTCACCTATTGGCACTAGCTAGCATGCCGGTATACGTCCTCAGCCCTATGCATATGATTCCTATATTTAAGTATGTTCCAGACAAAGGAGATGATATCTCAATCCCCAGTACTCTAGCCAGGACCGCTACCCCCACACGCAAGGGCGACACCGGTAGCCCATCATCCATAAGATCATGGACTATTCCCCGCATCACAGCCGAACTACGTAGGCGCAGCATCCCTTTCCCAGCTACGGCCAGGAAAGCAGAGCTGTTCAGGCTGATGCAAACCAATACCGAGTATATAGATGCTGGGGAAAGCACAAGTGGCACAAACAACGCCAACCTTCATACAATGATTGCTTCGCTAGTGTCCTCCATGGGACAGATTAATGATGGGCTGGAGAGACTGAAAGCTTGTAGCTTTCCCGCTGTGACTCCAGATCCCCTCACGACTGAACTTGTGGGCTCCTTTCAGTCTCAACCTGGTATTATTACACCCACCAGCTTGGGGTCACAGGTCATTAACCCGGCCCACATGGTACTGGCGAATCTTGAAAAAGATATCCTGGGGGGTTAATCTCGTCGCTCTTCTGATTGCCCCCCAGGATGTCATTGAGAATTGCTCTTACTCATACGGGGATATCTCGTGGTCCTGAAGGCTAGAGACCTGAGACTCTGAGTAACTGAGCAAAAACTATAATTTCCTGACTTTGTGATTGCTTTCGGGATTTACAGGGATTGTGCTTTGTTCAGTATACCCACATAGAAGATAGGAGCTAGACCTTTATATGCACAAGCTGGTGGATCTGGGCAACAAATATGGTGGCACGTCTTTTTTTTTTTTTTTTTTTTGTAATTCTTTATTTTTGTGGTGCAAGGAAAAGAACATATGCAGGTAAAGACGTGGCATTGACAGATAATGCAATAAAAATAGTTTGCGTGTCCAGAGCATGTTGAAAAATTTGCACCATTTTTTTTTTTATTCTAAAACAGTAGGCCAGGAATCCTGGCTTGAACCATACATTTCACAAATATAACAATAGTAAACGTTTAGCTTTTAACGAGGGTATCCCGTGCTGTGATATAGTATGCTATAGCATGTTAGATTAGGTTTAGGTACCACCCTGGGATTTGTGTTTCAATCTAGTGGGTGCTGCAAGAGCGTCACTGTCCAGACCCTGCGACCTGTGCTTGTGGGTGTGTGCTGCCTGTATGGGAGCTAGGCAGGCGTGTCTGAGAGCTGAGTTGAACAACTCTATGCTAGAACAATTGGAATTGCTACTGGCATTCAGGTGTTGTGTAGTTTGCCGTGAGCTGAAGTACATGAGTGTGAGTGTCAGCTAGTGCCTCAGGTGCTGAGCAGGTGTTCTGGTTTAGTGTATATAATAGTTGCGGCTAATAGAGGTTGGGTCTTTTTTAGCTATTAGTGCCCCTAACCAAGGGGGCTGCGGGGGGGGGGGGGGGGGGGGGGGGAGTCATGGTGGGTATCTTGCCCTATGTCTATCTTGTGTGTTGTTACCCCTCGTTGTAGGGTCTCATATGGAGGACAGACCTTTGCCAGTTGTTAAGCAAGGAGGGTTTTTTGGGTTTGGTAGCCATGGCTAGCCAGAGGCTGAACAAAAAGCAGAAAGAGCTAATAAAACAAGGAAAAAACATAATGGAATGGGTGCAGTCCATAGCTGCCCTTTGCCTGTTGGGTTCTGAGCCCAGTCATGTCCCAGTTCCTGTAGTCGTGCGGTCTCGTGGGGTGAAGACGATTACTGTGGCTGGGTCCCAGGTTGGTGTTCCCCTCCGGTTTCTTGACTCCTCTCCAGGGGCGGACAGTCCCAGTGTCCGCAGCAATGCCGGTGCCTCTTCAGCTGAGGTGATCTTGTGACTGGTCCCATTGTGGCTCACCGTAAGAGCTTGTGGTGTGGTCCATTGGTATAGTATTCCCGCGTTTCTCAGTTGGCTCGTAGTTTGGAGGAGTGTTCTGCGCCATTGCAGGGTGGACCTGGATAGGTCCTGGTAGAAGGACAATTCAGCACCTTCAAATGTGTAAGGTGTTTGGTTACGTAGGGCTGAGAAGAGTGCCTGTTTGTCTTGGGCTAAAGCGCAGCGGACTATGATGTCACTTACTGCAGTTGTTGGGGCCCTTGGTGATTTTGGTAGGCGAAACATGCTATCAAATGCGAGCTTTTTGGCTTGTTGTGGTGGCAGTAGTGAGGCTGTTAGTCGTCTCAGGTAGTGGGGCAATTCTGCCATGGTGACAGACTCAGGCACCCCCCTTATCTTCAGGTTGTTACGTCTGGAGCGGTCCTCCATCGTGGCAAGGTGCGCGGTGAAAGCTTGTTGCGTCTTTTGGACCTTTTGCAGTGAGTCCTTCACATTGGACACTTCCTGCCTTACATCCATGATGTCCTCTTCAGTGGCTCTGACCCTGTCTGTAACCACCTGTAGGTCAGCCTGGATGACTGCTATGTCCGTGGCTAGTGTCTGGCGAAATTCGGTGAGGTTGTTTTTAATGTCCTGCTTGGTAGCCAGGGCTGTCAGATCAGGGAAGCCTGCAGCTGTTATCTCTGCAGTTTGTGGTAGGGTGTGAGCTTGGGGGGGGTCAGGTGTTTGGGTATGAGGGTCGACAGGGACCTCCTGGGATACTGGGGCCGCCATTTTGGGCTGGGCCTGGCGTTGCAAAAGAGCCCCAATGTCTTGGGAATCGCTTGTTGTACCTTGCTGAGGTTTCTGGGAGCGTCTCCCCATGGCTGAGGGTTGATGTGCTGGTGAGGGGTGTTCCGTGCTCCAGTCCCACTCTCTCTGGAGGGGGATGCGCCCCAACAGGTCTTCCAGGCGTGCAGGGAGATGGTAGGCCGCGGTCTTTTTCCGTCGCCGGTTTTGTCCGGGGTTTGCAAAGAACGGCATGTGCCGACACCGGAGGACGTCAGTGTGTGGATGTTTATGTTGGCTTGATTGGATGGGCTGGATATTTTGTGATATTCGGTGGATTGTGCAGAGCGCCGTCGGAGCTGTGGAAAATGGCGCCTGCTTCGTTCCGCGGTCAAGCCCCGCCCCCGTGGCACGTCTTTTTATGACTACCAACATTCATTTGCAACAAAGGCGTCAGCAGCTCTCGCTCAGTACAATGTAAGGGTGGACTGGAGCCAACTGGACACAGAGCTGTTCCTTAGACACTTTGCTGGGCTGAGGACCCCAGCTTGTGCAATATGTGCAGCAACAACGCATGCAGCAAATCTCTGCCCAGATACACTTGACACTACCCCAGCCACTGCCATCCCAGGCAAAACCTTAGGTCACTGGAAGTGACAGCTTATGCAGTTCATATACCTCAACTGGTACAAGAAATACGAAGGGCATTTGTTAAGATGTCCTCATAAATAGGTATGTGGTTTCGTAATAAATATCTTTTGAGCCCACTTTATGTACAGGCCTACCACCTACGTTGGTATCGGCACGCCTCAACCGACTTTGCTTATTAAAGGTAGATGACTTTATCTCAAATTCATTCCATTACTATAATGGCCCAGACTATATATATCCGAAATCCAGGCTGCACATGCACACTCAGGGCTTGCAAAAAAGTACATTGTGATTTATTGAGAATAAGTGAACATACAGCAAAAATAGACCGAACATGGTCGAAATGTTGATTTTCAGATATATATAAATATTAGTGTTTCAAAACAGAAATAATTATCACAGCGATGATATTGTCAGTGAAAGTGAAGTTTTTTGCTTTTTTTTTTTACACACACAAACGGCACTTGATATCATTGTTGTAATAAGTTTTGCTGTTTTGAAACAAATATAAGGCCGTTTTTCACATTGAAATTTGCCAGATTGATTATGTGGCCTTTGAGAGCGTATGGTAGTCCAGGAATGAGAATTACCCCCATGATGGCATACCATTTGCCAAAGAAGACAACCCAAGGTATTGCAAATGGGGTATGTTCAGTCTTTTTTTTTAGTAGCCATTAATTCATAATAGTGCAGAATTGTTTTTTGCATTTTCAACACACAAACAAATATAAATGCTAACTTTGGCCAGTGTTTGTGACTAAGTTGCTACTAAAAAGGACCAGACATATCCCAAGTTGTCTACTTTTCAAAAATATGTACTTTGATGGGGGTAAATTACAATGGCCGGCTCCAAAAATGTCCTTAATAGGACATGGGTGCATGTCTGGAATGCGCACCCTCCAAATAAGGTCTTTTAGTCCCCTGAGAACCCGACACCTATACATGGGTGGTATCACTGTACTGAGGAGATGTTGCTGAACACATATTGGTGTGTTCTTTGGCAATAACCCTTAAAGTTCCCAGTACATCTATTCTTAAACTGCTATGTGTGTCAAAAATAATTACCAATTATTATTATTTTTTTTTTTATTTGGCATAGATTGGTGATAAAATGGTTGCATGAAAAGAGTTAAAATACCCCAAGTTTAATACCTTAGGTTGTCTTCTTTTAAAAAAATATATACATGTGAAGGGTTATTCAGGGATTCCTGACAGATATCAGTGTTACAATGGAACTTAATTTTTTTTTTTTTTTTTTTAATTGTTTGTAAATAGCAAAGTGCTGCTTGTACCTATAGCCCTATAACTTTCCAAAAAGAATATGTTAACATTGGGTATTTCTAAACTCAGGACAAAATTTAGAAACTATTTAGCATGTTGTTTTGGCGGTTGTAGATGCGTTACAGATTGTGGGAGGCAAAGTTCGAAAAAGTGTGTTTTGGGTTTTTTTAAAAAAAAAAATTTCACATTTTCTTCCTTCAAATTTTATAATTTTTTTTATAGTAAATTATATGATGTGATGTGATGAAAATAAATGGTCTCTTTAGAAAGATCATTTCTAGTTGGTGCTTATACCAGTTGTGACATGAATGTGTCATTTAATACATTCAAAAACCTGATTCCCCTTACTGAAGTACTAGTCACTCTATCCCAATTTATATCCGGGTAATTTAAATCTCCAACCCGATTTGCAGCTTTCCCAATTTGCCCTAACAGCTGTTCTTCCTCATTAATATTTACATTAGGTGGTTTATAACATCCGAACCAACAATTTAATTCTCTTTGTTTGCCCCAAGCAGATACCTACTCATAAAACTTCCACATGCCTAAGATTTGACTTTAACTCATGGTTGACATACAAACATACCCCACCATCCTTCTTGTTTTTCCTATCCTTCCTAAATAATGTGTACCCATTTAAGTTAACTTCCCAGTCACGTGTCTCATCCCACCATGTTTCTGTTATTCCTATTATATCATGTATTTAATATTAATTTCTATTCCTCTTGCAGCCCAAGATGTCATCCAAGAAATTGAAGAATTCGAGGGACTACAGGCTCTTCGTCTGGAAGGCAACACTTTCGGTGTGGAGGCAGCTAAAGCAATAGCCAAGGCACTGGAAAAGAAACCAGACATGAAGGTGAATAGTGACCACATATGACTTATAGCATTCAGATTGGGGCCTGTATAAAAATTAAAGTGTCACATTTTTAAGTGACTTACAAATTGAGGGTAGAAGACTTCTCAGGACTTCACTTATAGATATTCAGTTAAATGAACAGCCACTTTTGATTTAACGCCGAGTGCTTTCTTTGGGGATTGTTACAAAGAGATTATATAATTTACGGCGTAACCTAAGGCTTGACAAATTTGCTTGGAATCTGACACCCGCAGGCATGCAGATACGCGCACTCGCTTCTTTCTTTTATATACTTAAAACGAGACTTAAACAAATCCTATTTGATTTCCTGTTCCCTATAACAATTGTTTGATATATATATATATATCAATTTAATAACTAGGAATAACTTTAAATCCTGCTTTGCTTTGGATCATGTTCATTTCGGAAACTTGATACCTGAATGCATGTTTCCCATTAAAGCGGTTCTGTCACCTTCGTGTCAAAAATGAGCATTTCATGAAGATTGAATCTATGTAAAATACTCAGATTGGCTGTTTTGGAATTTCACTGAAATTTTAACTCCGTCAAAAGATATACTGAGAAGTAGGAACTTCTGAAAACTTCTAGAGAACTAGTGTGAGCAAAATATGAAGGCGAGATAAAAGTAGATGACATTTTTTTTTTTGTTGCACCATGTGTTGGGAAAAAGCATACATGAGCTACATTTTAAAGATTAAAGTAATTCGCTCTAGAGATTGGAATTGGCAAGTTAAAGCGCAGAGAGGCATGCGCTCAATTTTCTTTTAAAGTGCTATGTAATGGGGTTACACATGTGATTGCTCCATTTCCTAATTTTTAACCCCTTAAGGACCAAACTTCTGGAATAAAAGGGAATCATGACATGTCACATGTGTCATGTGTCCTTAAGGGGTTTAACTAATTTTATATTCAGTTAAAAAAACAAAAAAAATTAATTATTATTATTTGCTTTATTTTTCTTTTTTCTAGCGTTGTCATTGGAGTGACATGTTTACAGGGAGATTGAGATCTGAAATCCCAGCTGCATTGGTAAACATTCTAATAACTTTATTTTTTATTTTTTAATGGAAATTTTAGATCCGTGTTTAACATGTGACTAACTATGAATGATTCTAGACCTCTCTAGGTGATGCACTGATTACTGCTGGAGCACAACTCACGGAGTTGGATTTGAGTGACAATGCTTTTGGTCCCGATGGAGTACGTGGTTTTGAGACACTTCTGAAAAGTCCAGCCTGCTTTACCTTGCAGGAACTCAAACTGAACAACTGTGGCATGGGTATTGGTGGTGGAAAGGTAATATGCCTTAATTAAGTTTTTACTCTTTTGACTAGGTCAGTAGGTGCAACATAAAGTAGCTGGGCTGGTGCACACAGTGCAAATCTTTACCTATCCTGCTCCCAGAGAGCTTAAGTCACAGCTGTGCTCTTGTGCAGACAGATGTTTCTGCATGCATCACCCTATTCACACAACTATGAATAGGACTGTCCACTGATCAGCCACAACATTAAAACCACATGCAGGCGCCCCTTGTGCTGCTATAAAACCACACTGATTTGTTTACTCCACAAGGCTACTGAAAGTGTCCTGTGGTATCTTACACCAAGACTTTAGCAGCACATCCTTTAAAGGAACATTATAGGGTCAGGAATATAAATATGTATTTCTGACCCTGTAGTGTTAAAATCATCATCTAACCCCCCCTAAATACAGCAAAATCTTACTTTTATTTTAGTCTGCTGCTGCTGGCTCTGTTCCTGATGTGCCTACTTGGCTGACATAATCAGAAGTGATGTTCTGAGCCTGTCAATGAGGCTAATCAGGGGCAGAGCCAGCACAACCCAAACACAGTCCTGGCCAATCAGCATCTCCTCATAGAAATGCATTGAATCAATGCATCTCTATGTGGAAAGTTCTGTGTCTCCATGGAAAGGGTGGAGACACTGAATGGCAGTACTGCACACTGCAGCACTGACCCAATAAGCACCTCTAGTAGTCATCTGAGGAGTGGTTAGTGGAGTTATTACTTGGCTGTAATGTAAACACTGCATTTTCTCCGAAAATACAGTGTTGACTGCAAAAAGCCTGAAGGAAATGATTTTACTCACCAGAAAAAATTCAATAAGCTGTAGTTGTTCTGGTGACTATAGTGTCGCTTTAAGTCCTGCAAGTTACGATGTGGGGCCTCCATGGATCGGATTTGTTGTTCCAGCACATCTCACAGATGCTCTATCAGATTGAAATTTGGGGAATTTGAAGGCCAAGGCAACACCTTGTACTCTGTCATGTTCCTCAAACTATTCCATAACAATCATTGCAGTGTGGCAGGTTGCATTAGCCTGCTGAAAGATATCCTTGCCATTAGGGAACACCATTGCTATGAAGGGGTATATGTTGTCTGAAACAATCTCAAGGTAAGTGGTAATTGTCAAAGTAACATCCATATGAATGCCAGGACCCAAAGTTTCCCAGCAGCACATTGTTCAGAGGATATCACTACCTCGCATTCCTGTCTTCTTTCCTTAGTGAATCCTACTGCCATCTCTTCTAAAGGTAAACCACACACACACACCTCTGATCTAATAGAAAATGTGATTCATTAGACCAGGCAACCTTCTTCCATTGCTCAATGATCCAGTTTTGACACTCATGTCCTCATTGAATGTGCTTATGGCAGTGGATAGGAGTCCCCGTGGGAACTCTTGCTGTGTAGGAGCTGCGTAACTGCAAACCAGTCAATTGCAATGCACTGTGCATTCTGACACATTTTTGCCATGGCCGGCCATTTGAGCTACAGCAGCTCTTCTGTGAGTTCAGACCAGACGGGCTAGCCTTTGCTCCTCCTGTGCGTCAATGAGCCTTGGGCGCCCATGACCAAGTCGCTGTTCACCGGTTGTTCTTTCTTGCACCAGTTTTGGTAGGTACTAACCACTGCATATTGGGAACACCTCATACAATTTGCGGTTTTGGAGATGCTCTGACCCAGTTGTCTAGCCATCACTATTAGGCCCTTGTCAAAGTCACAGATCTTTTCGCTTGCCCATTTTCCTGCTTCCAACACATGAAATTCAAAAACTGCCTGTTCACTTGTTTCTTAAAAGATCCCATCCCTATAAAGGTGCAATTGTAATGATATAATGTTGTTCACTTCACCTGTTGTGGCTGATCAGTGTAAATTTATTTTAAGTCATAAATTAGCAGATAATGTGAAAGAGGTGTAATATCCATCTTGTTCTTTATTTTTAGAAAAAACTACTACAAATATTTAGTAAACATTACACACTTACATGTTGACGCTTATTCACTAAAGTAAGAATTATGGAGAAATGACAAATGACTTTCAAACTGTAGGACAAAATTTCCTAACGTATTTAACCCCTTAAGACCGCAGGACGTACTATGCCGTCCTTATTTGGGCGGCTCTAAACGCCGCAGGACGGCATAGTACGTCCTGGGCGGTCTTACCCCCCACGTGGCTGGGGACCGCAATCTGCAGCTTCCGATCGCAGTGACAGGCTGTCACTGCGATCGGTATTTACCATGTGTCAGCCGAT